>NW_007730175.1:106503-111016 GCF_000696425.1 Galeopterus variegatus
TGGTCATGTAAACACCACCATAACTAAGACAGAACATTTCCATCACCCCAAAGAGGTCCCTCATGCCTATGTGTAGTCCATACCCCTGGCAGCCACTGAGATGTCTTCCATTCCTTATAGTCTTGCCTCTTCCAGAATATCGTATAAATGGGATCATACAGCCTTTGGAGTCTGGCCTTTTTCTAAGCCTACTGCATTTGAATATCCCTTATCTAAAATGCTTGGGATCAGAAGTGTTTCGGATTTTTTCAGATTTTGGAATATGGCCGGCCCGGTGGCACACTGCTACAGTGCGCCGCTTGGGAAGCGCGGCGGCGCTTCCCCCGAGGGTTCGGATCCCACATACAGACCGGCCGCTCACTGACTGAGCGAGGTGAGGGCGCAACACCAAGGGTTGCGATCCCGTAGCCGGTCCCGGTCCGTTACGGGCACGACACTGAGGGTTGCGATCCGTTGCCGGACACGGAAAAAGACAAAAAGGTAAAAAAAAAAAGAAGTGTTTTGGATTTTTTCAGATTTTGGAATATCTGCATTATGCCCCAGTGAGCATTTCCTTTTAGCATCATGTTGGCATTCAAAAAGCTTAGCATTTTGGAGCATTTCAGATATCAAATTTTCAGATTTGGGATGCTCAACCTGTATTTTGTTGCACGAATCAGTAGTTTGCTCCTTTTTATTGGTGAGTAGTATTCCACAGGGCACACATACCACAATCTGTTGATACTTTCACAAGTGGATGGACATTTGGGTCGCTTCAATTTTGGGACTATTATGAGTGAAGTTGCTATAAGCATACAGGTTTTTAGGTGGACAAATATTTTCATTTTTCATGGGTAAATATCTAGAAATTGGATTGCTCAGTCACATGGTAGGTTTGTGTTTAACTTTGCAAGAAGCCAAAGGGCAGAATACATAAGAAGAGTTATTTTCTTTCTTCTTCCAACATATCCGATCTAGCACCCACTATGCCCAAGACAAACCAAGGGTATCTCCCCAACACCTGTGAATATTTCTGCTCCCCATCCTCTGCTCATGCTATCTCACCACTGCAAAAGCAACCTCCCACACATTCCCACTCTCAGCCCATGGCCACAGGAGACAAAGCACTGCAGTGGAACCAAGCAGGGGGTGTTGAAAGTTCCTGTTCTGCCAGGGATGAGCTGAGGGTTCACAGGTAAATTCCTCACCCTGGGACTCAGGACCAATGGAGCTGCAGGTAGATCCCAGGAGATAATGGACAGGAAAGCGCTTAATGCTCCAGGAGCGCCATCCAGATAAGAGAGATGCTGGTCCAGCTCCATGCCCACTTCCTCATTCCTGAGTGTTCTAGCACCACCTCTGTGTGTGGTGAGGTTCCCTTCCCCTGATTCCCCTATTACTTCTGCACACTCTGGTCTGGCAGGTGGTCACCTAGCACTTTAGGCATCATTATATCCTCACCCCCCACTGCAGCTTAGCTCTCCAGCCTGTGCCTCCCCAGCCAGCAGGAACTCCCCTGTGGCACAGGCCCACACCTCTCAGCACACCCAGGCGTATTTGGCTCTCCACAAAAAACTGTCTAAGAATGCTCTTTAGGGGGCTTTCATGTCTCAGCAGAATGGCTGATAATCAGAACCAACTGCTTGGCTGTTTGCACAGAAACAGGAGTTCCAAATACTTGCTGTAAAGGTTAAAGTGTCAACTTGACTGAGCCATCAAACCCAGATATTTGGTCAAACACCAGTCTCCAAGTTGCTGTGAAGGTATTTTTTTAGATAAGATTAACATTTAAATTGGTAGACTTTGAGAAAACCAGATTACCCTCCATAATGCGGGTGGGCCTCATCCAATCAGACAAAGGCCTTAAGATCAGGATATTCTACCCCCAAAGAACAGGACACTCTCAGCAGATGGCCTTTGGACACTGCAACATCAGCTCTTCCCTAGGTCTCCAGCCCACCAGCCTGCCCTGCAGATTTCAGGCTTGCCAGTGCCACCATCACATGAGCCAATCCCTCAAAATAAATCTCTCTCTCTGTCTTCCTCTGTATATACATAAACACATCCTATTGATTCTGTTTCTCTGGAGAACCCTGACTAATACTCTTGCTCACACAGAGCACCCCATGTTCACATGAAGAGCTACCTGGCAAAGGCAAACTTCAGATCAGCCACAGCCCAAATGATAAGAGACATAGTATCACAGGACCAAAGCGTCAACACCTAAATGCAGCTTGTCCCACAACCCAGGGAACAGAGACCACCGGGCTCCTGCTCTCTGGGAACAGCTGTTGCGGAGGGGGAGCTCATACAATACCTGCTTAGGTCCTTGGCCAGATCCTGGCAGGAGGGAGTGGAAGCTTCTACTCCATCACCGGCTGGGACAGAAGGCAAGGCCGCGTGTTCTGAGGCCGGGGGAGCAGGATCCGCACGGGCAGCAGCTGGGGAGGCGCTGGGGACACAATGGGAGAATTATTCCAAATGGAACTCGGCTCATTAATGGCACATTCATCAGGCCCCACTCACCCCCCCCCACCCCCGTGCACAGACTGGACTATTTAGAGGCCCAGCACACTGCTCCCCGGGACTCCCCGCCCGGCCTCCACTCATGCATGGTGGAGGCGGTGGCTTCAAGTCAGGCCCTGAAGTTCCTCCCTTGTTAGGTTCCAGCATATGTGGGGCGACTTTAACGGAGGCAGCTCAGGTGTTCAGACACTTTGTGAATTCTCGTTTGATTTTTGTTGGAGAAGTTTTTTATATGATGATTTCTAATAATTTTTTATAGGCAATGAAACTGTGAATTAAGAAAATACAACTTGGCCACCTCCCCAGGATTTTGCCCCAAAAAATCTGAGGCTGAGAAAAGTCCAGGCAAAAAAGGCTGATGAGAAATCAAGGAACCTGCACGGGGACCTCTTGAAACAGCTTTCCCCTGCGACCCCAGGGGAGGATTTCCAAAGCAGAGTGATGCGCTCGTGTAATGGGTGAGTGCCCCCTACTGGACATCCAGGGAACCACCCGGAGTGCCGGGGCCTCCTGGGGCAGCACTTGGAACACACATGAAAAAGCCAAAGACAGGCTTGGAGCTCAAAAGAGCTTCTGATATTCCCAGTTGGCAAAAATTGAGACTAGCAATAACGTCTGCAGACTAAAGCCTGGGGACGGTTTCCAGGGCAGCGGCCCTCCCAGCCTCTTCAGCCATCCACGCTGGCTGCCCACGGGGGAGATGGCAGGGTGGTCAGGCTGGAATCGCATGACTCAGCACCAAGGGTCTGAAAACCAAGACCGTCCTGAGGTGGCGGCAGGGGTTTGAGGTTTCACAGCCCTTGCGGTGGAGGATCGTTTCTTCCCTCTGGGGCTAAACACCTGCAGGAAGCTGCCAGGCTGCAGAAGTCGGGCACATGTGGGTTTCTGTGTCTCTGGGTTCTGGTCACTTCCATCTTCTCAACCCCTGCCTATGAGGCTGGCATCCTGGCCTGGAGGGCAGCTGCTACCTGCACCCACTCCACACACTGGATGGAAAGAGGACTCCGAGTCTTGCCCACAAGCTGTCACAGCTTAGTGGGTTCCACAGGATCTGGCCCCTGCCTTGCTCCTTGCCAGCCTCCCCCCAGAATAGCAGCCCCCTCCCCTCACCAGGCCAGCAATTCCCCACCTTTCAGGTGTGCCCAGGGCTGTGTGCCTGGCCTCATCATGACCAGCATGTCCACTTTCTAACAGACCTCTAAGCCGCTATGCCCCTCCTCGGTGACACATATCAGATGTTAAGATGTTTATCTAATGTGTCTGTCTTATCCCCAGAGAGACCACCCCATGAGCTCTCCGAGTACAGGGGCTGCATCTGTCCCATGCACCCCAGATCCCACCGTCCACCATCCTGCCCACAAGTGCTCCAACTGGCTGTGAGAGGGACAGCCCACAAGTGCTCCAGCTGGCTGTGACCCAGTGTCGGGAGCAGAGCCAGGGCTGGAACCCACGTTGTCTGCTCCCCCTGGGTCCCACAGAAATGAGGAGAAAAACAGAGCAGAAAGCAATGACCCTGGTAAGCCCAGAACAGGTCAATCCACAAGTGCTTAGTTGTCAAACTGTGATTTGTAACAGCTTGAACAGTGGCTGAAATGATTTATGTTGCAAAAGAGTGGCTCAAATTGAATATTGCATACTACTGGGGGGCTGTTTAAGCTCCTTAAAAGAGCCATTTTTGCACTTTGGAAGCCTACACTTATGCATAATCAGCAAACAGAGCACTTACAAATGCAAACTACTGGTCTAACATTTAGCTTACTCAAGAAATTACACTGGCAGAGCCCTTTCCTCCACTCACACACAACCCACTAAAATTTTATTTAATTTCATGTAAGTTGAGGAAAGGTGATATTGTTTGTGGTTCTGTTACTTTAAAGGTACTCTTTATCAAAACTGCAAGGACAGGTTTTCATCTAAAAACACTGGCCGAGGGGAGCCGCTGCCATAGATCTGTGGCCCCAAGCTAATCAGAACAATGCAGACTCCAGGGGGTGAGGCACGGGGACAA
>NW_007730175.1:112016-120519 GCF_000696425.1 Galeopterus variegatus
GTCACTTCCATCTTCTCAACCCCTGCCTATGAGGCTGGCATCCTGGCCTGGAGGGCAGCTGCTACCTGCACCCACTCCACACACTGGATGGAAAGAGGACTCCGAGTCTTGCCCACAAGCTGTCACAGCTTAGTGGGTTCCACAGGATCTGGCCCCTGCCTTGCTCCTTGCCAGCCTCCCCCCAGAATAGCAGCCCCCTCCCCTCACCAGGCCAGCAATTCCCCACCTTTCAGGTGTGCCCAGGGCTGTGTGCCTGGCCTCATCATGACCAGCATGTCCACTTTCTAACAGACCTCTAAGCCGCTATGCCCCTCCTCGGTGACACATATCAGATGTTAAGATGTTTATCTAATGTGTCTGTCTTATCCCCAGAGAGACCACCCCATGAGCTCTCCGAGTACAGGGGCTGCATCTGTCCCATGCACCCCAGATCCCACCGTCCACCATCCTGCCCNTGGTAAGCCCAGAACAGGTCAATCCACAAGTGCTTAGTTGTCAAACTGTGATTTGTAACAGCTTGAACAGTGGCAGAAATGATTTATGTTGCAAAAGAGTGGCTCAAATTGAATATTGCATACTACTGGGGGGCTGTTTAAGCTCCTTAAAAGAGCCATTTTTGCACTTTGGAAGCCTACACTTATGCATAATCAGCAAACAGAGCACTTACAAATGCAAACTACTGGTCTAACATTTAGCTTACTCAAGAAATTACACTGGCAGAGCCCCTTCCTCCACTCACACACAACCCACTAAAATTTTATTTAATTTATTACAAATGCAAACTACTGGTCTAACATTTAGCTTACTCAAGAAATTACACTGGCAGAGCCCTTTCCTCCACTCACACACAACCCACTAAAATTTTATTTAATTTCATGTAAGTTGAGGAAAGGTGATATTGTTTGTGGTTCTGTTACTTTAAAGGTACTCTTTATCAAAACTGCAAGGACAGGTTTTCATCTAAAAACACTGGCCGAGGGGAGCCGCTGCCATAGATCTGTGGCCCCAAGCTAATCAGAACAATGCAGACTCCAGGGGGTGAGGCACGGGGACAAAGACAGCCCCTGAGATCTGATGAGGATGGTCCCAAGGCTACAAACCCATTTGCTGCCCCACCCTGCAAAGGTGCTGGGCGACACAATTAAGGCTCACCCACCAGCTCGACCTCAGCTCTGTGGCTTGGTGATCCCAGCTGTCCTTAAACCCACTCCAGTTCCTGAAAGGCCACCTCACTTCTCCCTCCTCCCTTCCCTCTGCTGGCCCAGGACCACCACGCCACACCCTTCCTGCCCTGGCCTGGTCTCATTAGCCAAAGGCACCAAACAAATGACTCAACAGCTCATTTAAGGACGGCGTCTCCCCTCCCTCCACTGCCTGCTGTTGGCCCATCCCCAGTGGCCAAGGAGGTCAGGCCTCAACAGGGAACCGCTCAGTGACTCACCACCCAAGCACTAATACATGGGCATCGGCAGATGGCCCCTGGTCGCAACAGAACCCCTGCTCTTCTCTCCTGACTCTCCTCCTCCCCAAATTCCCCAGCTCGGCAGTGGCTGGCACCATCAGCCGGCCAGGCTCTGGCACTAGAATTTGGGACTGTCCTGACTTTCAGTTCTCACACCCCCATGCCACCCTCAACAACCCTTCCGGCAGAGCCACCTTCTCCTTCTGGAACCCATCCTCTCTGTTCAGCCACCTCTGCTGCTCCAGACCTTCCACCTCTCCGAACAGGACTCCTGGGACATCCTGCTGTGCCTGCCTCCTGATTTGTCCCCTCACATCCATGCCTCCACAGCCACCATAATGACCAGCGTTGACTTAATTTAAACCTGTTATTTTTTTAGGACAGGGCTGTCAACAAATAGAGAGCACACGGAGCATCATACTTTCAGCAGACAGACACGACTTACTGATCAAGGCTTTTTTCCCACGAAGCCCAGTTGGACAAGACCTCAGAATCCTTCTTAACACGGATCCCTAGGGAACCCCTGCCAGTGGATCAGAGATTGACATCCCCGCTTTAGTTCCTTACCAAGGTCCTCACAAACAACAACTGGTCTCACTAACTATTTGGCTACAGTCTCCAGCCACACACAACAGAGAATATCCCTCCAGGGCCTGCATTCAGCTGACAGCCCTGCAAGTCCACCAGGCTACAGTGAAACGCTGTCAGCAACTGTTGTCCTTTGATTCCCTCTTCAGGGCTTTTGAGTCCTTCTTGGCAGATTTCTCACTAAACTGATAGCAAATTTCATTTCAGAGATCCACTGGAGTTGCCAAATTAAGTCCTGTCAAAGGACAAACACCAGAGTGGCCCAGGCTGTCATGGGAGGGTGGTAACGGCCCCCGAGGTGCAAGTTGAACATATCACGTCCTGTCAGGCCAGATGGGCGACAGCATCTTATCTCCCACTTCACATCACCATCTGGAAGGCATTTAGCTCAACAGCCCTTCCTCACAGGCCTCTTGATTTTTTTTCTTCTTGAATCCCCAAGTGCACACGATCACGTAATAGGGCGAGCGTTAAGGCCAAACACTGGGCTCAGATCGAAAATGAGATGCAAGCCCCAGAAAGAAAAGTGCTTTGAAGATGTTAGTCTGGAGAGCTAGGCTTGGTCGACAGGCACACTGGACACTCAGTCCGACGGAGGCCCGGGATTCGATAAATCGAGTCTCAGCAATGGAGATACAGCATGCACCTCGGAACGGGGCCACTGAAAAGCTAGCTCCAGGGTCAAAACCGGAAGGTGCTGAGAGATGCTTGTAAATTGGCTGGAAACTCCGAGGCAGGCACATCTAGACATTTCTAGTCTCTAGTGAATCCACCAGCATGTGAACACCAGCCATGCCATGTGAGGGTGTGAACAGCCCCCAAACACGCTGACCTGCAGATTTCCAGCGGGGCGCTGGCTCCCGCACCATTAACCCTGAACTGGCTTGTCAATTCTTTCTCAGCACATGCTGATCCTCTTTCCCTTCACAGAGTGAGTCTGTGCTCAGAAGAGAGAAATTACTTTTAAGTTTGGCCCAAGCAAAACTTAAGCAGGAAAGAAAAGATTAACTAGAGAAAAAGTCATAAACACTATCCCCAAACTATAGGAGAGGCTTTGATCTGGGCTGGATCACTCAGGTTTTGAATTCCCACCATCATCACCAGCAGCTCCATGGGCCCTCTGCCCAGGTGCAAGATTTCCTAAGGCCAACAGCATCTTACCTCCCATTTCATATCACCATCTGGAAGGCATTTAGCACAACAGACCTTCCTCAGAGGCCTCCTGAATTTTTTCTGGCTGAGCACCCCAGGAAGGTCCCTGTTACAGAGGATACAGGGATGGGGATCCAGAGGACAAAAGAAGACTGACCTCAGATAGCCAAGATTTAACTTTTTATTCAGAAAGTCAAAATCTATCTACATCGATAAAGCAACTCAAGAACCATGAAAAAATCAAAACAACAACAGAATCATGTGTTAATTTAAACCACATGAAATTGTCAATATTTGGCAATGGCCAGTGTAGCAATTTATGTGGTTTAACCTCATAATAGCTGGCTGGACACTAAAACCTCAAAGGTTCTGTACAAATACATAGGTGCACCCCAATTTACTCAGTACACAGGGTACTGGTCTCATAAATATGATTCATGAACATCGATGCACCTTTTACACAGTACAAAGGAATTCTGCTATTCAGAGAAGACTTGGGTGATCCCTTTTCTAAATTAAAAAATAGTAATTCCGGGCCGGCCCGGTGGCGCACTGGATAAGTGCGCCGCTTGGGAAGCGCGGCGGCGCTCCCGCCCGAGGGTTCGGATCCCACATACAGACCGGTTCCCGCTCACTGGCTGAGCGAGGCGCGGGAGCAACGCCGAGGGTTGCAATCCCGTTGCCGGTCCCCGGTCCGGTACAGGGGAGACACTGAGGGTTGCGATCCGTTGCTGGACACGGAAAAAGACAAAAGACAAAAAAAAAAAAAAAAAATAGTAATTCCTCCACTTTATCATTCAGTTTTTAATAAGGTGCTTGCTTAAATAAAAGTTCAACTAGGCTGAGTGAGGTAGTTGAACCACTTAGGCATACCCATGGTTGGAAGATAAAAAAAAGTCTTATTGTGCAAACAGAAAAAGCCAAAATAAACCACTCGCTCTGGGAGCAAAAGGAAAAACAGAAGCTGTAAGTCAACATGAATTCCCTGTGCTTTCAAGTCCTGAAAATTTTAAACTGTGCTTCTGAATTTGGAAACTCTCTAGTGAGGCTGTGATGCTCAGCGGGCCCTCCCTGCACCCCCGGCTCTTTTGTCGGAAATCAGAGGTCAGACACTTCAGCCACGAGCTGCTGGGTCAGGCGTCTCCAATCCTGAGGAGCTGTGACTAACCATTAATAACTGTTAAAAGTGAGGAGAAAAGCATTTGGGCAAGATCGCCTGCACCCAGCGGCCCTTCCAAGTGTGGACCCAGACCAGCAGCACCCAGGAACTTGTTAGAAATGCATTCTTGGCTGCTCCCAGACCTCCTGATCAGATTCTGGGGGCGGCGGCCATCTGGGTTGTCTGTCACCAGGTTATTTTCATGCACACTACAGTTTAACCCCCACAGACATGAGTCAGGTGAGTAGTTTTCCAGCTGTGTCAATGGGCATCCTCAAGGACTAAGGAGACGCCTCTGCTTGGATTCCCGGCTGTGGGAAAAGAACAGGAGGTTCCTGGATGTAACCAGAGTGCCACATTTCACTGTTGAATACATGGTGGTACTGCCAGAAGGTTTCATTTGAAAAACCATTCTGCTTTTTTTAAAAAATGAAAATACTGAACAGATGAGAGTACAAGTGGCCACGAGAAATCCAGTCGTTTGTAGAATGTTCTAGAAGATCTGGGTCTAGCTTTTTGTGCCATCCCGGCATGCCAAAAGCAAAACAGAAGCTCAACCACCCCAAGCAGCTTCATGGGCTCCTCCCTGAGGAGGGAACAAGTTTCAATGTCCTCAGTGGTTTTAATCACAGAGAAGGGGTGCAACAAAAACCCATTCACTTTGTTTGAAAAACAACTCAGATATTTTCGTTCTTCCTTTTTTGTTATCCAGGAAGAAGAGCTCTTGAAATTTAAGAATAAGGCACCAAAGAATTAGCAGGCGCTGGAGAAGAAAGGAGAGAGGCCTGCTGTGTTCTTGTTTTTCTTTTCTTAGTTTTTTTTTTTTTTTTTTTTTTGAGGCTGGGGTGTACAGGGATCTGAACCCTTGACATTGGTGTTATAACACCATGCTTTAACCAACTGAGTTAACTGGCCAGCCTAAAACACATTTTTAAATTTTTAATTAATTAAATTTTTAAATTTAAATCACCAACCCCGCTTCTGCAAAGAGGCCAACCTCTCACAGGACTGTGACTGCCTTCCCTGTGCCCAGTGTTGTTCCCCTGCCCTGGCCATCCCCCCTCTGCTTTTGTCCTTACACGAAGCAGGAAGTAGAGAGGGATCCCTCGGTGGGGTGGGGAGGCAGGGCCACTCCTGAGGTTAAAAAAAATCACCTCTGCGCACCCAGAATACCCTTCTTAGTGATGCCAGCGGATGGGCAAGGTCAGGTACAGCTGATTCTGGCTATTCACAGTAATGTTCTATAAAGTCACTATGAACAATGAATTAGCAAATACAGAACCACTGCTCCTAGAGGAAAGACAGGGTCAGGTTCCTACAAGCCTCTGGGCACATTTTCACCAGCCAATCCATCCTAACATAACTTTGCTTCATGTGTGTTTCTGTGTAAAGACGTCTCATTTAACATATAACGCTGACTCACTAACCCTGGACGCACAGCATTCAGCACCGCAGCTCAGGCCAGAGGAAGCTCCCCCAACACGGATTTTCTGTGAAGAAGTTGCAGCCTCATGCACTTAGGGACACCAGACAGCACTTCAGCGCTGTGCTTGGGGGCTGTTTTAAACAGCAAAATCATAACGAAAAGCACAAAAGTACAAAAGACACGGCTCTCCATATACAGTGAACAGGACCCCGGATGACAGAGTGGGAGGCCGAACACTGCCTCGTGCGACCTCAGCCAAGAAAGGGCCAGGGCGTGACTCAGGTTCCACCGCTCTGCACATGTCCGCAAATGACAGAAAGAGCCACAAGTACTGATCCTGGGGTAATAAATAAACTATAGTGCATAGGCAAGTTCTCAAACAGAATCTGAGAGTAATGTGGCTCGGCTGTATTTGCACACGCATTTGGTGACCAAAGTCACACCAATCTCTGCTGCTATCGGCACTGTGTCTTTTCCACCAATCTCCAGTAAAAATGAGACAATAATCCTCCGGGTAAAAGTTCTATAACACTGGCAAGGCACCAGAATCACCCCCTCCTCAGTCAAACACTCTCCCAAATTTCTGGGTTTGAATCAGGCCTTCATTCTGTCCGGACTTCTGCCTGTATCTTTCCACGGGGAGATAAAGCCAAAAGGGTGGCCGAGTCCTCAGCACAGATACCATCCATGCCCATGCTCAGCCCCGGGTCCTTCCTGCACTCTGTGGTCACGCTTGGTCGGGGTCGTAGGTGACTCAACTTCACCACTTTAGTAGTGTTGCCTCCCTTGGACTTGGGAAAGGCCAGGGATGTAGACAGGACCCCAGGGCATGGTGTGACAAGGAAGCCTGGCTCTCCCCGCAGCTCTGCCAGTGGGGGGTTCAGGACCTGCTTCAATCCCAGCTCTGCCACTTACTGGCCATGTGCTCACTGTAAAACGGCATTTTCATTCATGACAGTACCTCCCACTTCTACGGTTGTTGCAAGGATTTACCGAGACACTTGGTGTAACTCACTCAGCAAGGCGCTTGGAGCACAGGAAGTGTCCAGGTAAAAGGAGCTTTAAGAGCAGGCATCAAAAAAAAAGAGCAGGCATCCCTCACCTACGGGGGGCTTGGGACAAGTCATTTAAAATGCAGTCTCGAGGCAGGGAGGGGACTTCAGAAGCACCTATTACACCCCCAACTGGACTGCAGCTCTCCTGAGAGCCCCCAACCAAGCCCCCCTTCATCCTTGTCCTCCCAAGTTCCTGTGTCCCTGACTGTAAATGGCAGCATCAGATAATCTCAGCTCCCTTCCGGGCTTCACTAAGGGAGAGTGGACCCCACTGGCTTCAGCCAGAGGTCCCCGGCCTGTCTGACACGTGAGGTCAGGGAGTCAAATGGGAGCAGCATGGGGGGTGGGATGGAGGAGAGGTGGGAAGGGAGGGTGCCTGACTTCTTACTGGAACCTTCCATATACTCTCTGAGTGCTGGGGGCCTCAGTCCCTAGCTAGGGCCTCTCCTTTGAAAATCTAAACTCACATAAATAAAAACTATGGCTGGCTCCACCTGTGAAAGGAACATTCCGAGTCCCACGCCAGGTGTAGCTTGCCTTAGAACGTCTGCTTGTGGCCTGCGGCTTCCTGCACGTCCACCCCCCACTCTTCTTCCTCTTCCACCAGGCAGACCTCCCCCCAGCTTAGGAGGCGGCCTGCCTGGAACCCACTGTCTGCTCCCCGAGGGGTGGCCCGCCCCGTGCTCCCCTCTAGTCCAGTTTGTCACCAACATTCCCCCAGGGCCTGCCTGTGCCAGGCTGGGTGCTGAGGTTCCCGAGGTGACAGGTGACCAGTTCCTCCCCTCAAGGAGCTCACAGTCTAGCAGAGGAGACAGAGTTAGACACATGCAGTTTACGGCTATCTGTGAGGCGCAGCGACAAGGGGGCGTGGACTTGGGCGACTTGGGGAGTTCAGAGGGAGGCTCCTCTCAGCTGGGGGAGAAGGAAACGCCAGGCTGTGAGCTCTAGGAGGGAAGGGACCATTTCTGTCCTATGCACCATGGTTTCCCCAGTGCCGTGCAATATTTGGCAAAAAGCAGCTGTTGTACTGATATAAATATAAATGAAAATGTGTGTATCTATGTGTATGTATAGAGACACGCGTAGACGTGTGTGTGTGCAGAGAGACGCATGCAGACGTACATGTCTGCACATGTGACTATACAGACACATTTGGCATCTGAGCCAAGTCCTGAGGCTGATTCTGAGCAAGCCTAGTTTAAACGCAAAGTCCACAGGCAGAGGGAGAGCGGAGCCTGAACCTGGCCAGGCACAGTGTAGACAGAGAACTATCAGCAATGTGGGCTCGCCGGGGCGTGAAGGGCCAGGAGAAGGAAGACGGGCGGGGGTGACGCAGCCAGGACTCGAGGCCCTGGTGCTGAGCAAAGCCCCCGGTCCGGGTTCCAGACCTGGCTCCTCTCCCAGTGTGCCACCGACTCCTATTTTCTCTGACTGCCACCAAAAGATTCCAAAAGTAATTTCTATTTTAAATAGAAGGCCTGAAAGCCACAAGGAAAAAAATCTCTAAAATGGCCCTTGTGTGTTGGGGGGGGTCTCCTTAGTGTCCCTTCAGGTCATTCCTAAGGCCAGCCCTGGCACACACCTGTTCGGGACAGGTGTGTAAACCCCGTGGGGGGGGGGGGAACGCCGGGGGAGACGGGGGGGGGGGGGGGGGGGGGGGG
>NW_007730175.1:121443-131336 GCF_000696425.1 Galeopterus variegatus
GTGTGTAAACCCCGTGGGGGGGGGGGGGAACGCCGGGGGACCCGGGGGGGGGGGGGGAACTGCTGGTGAGACGAGGGAGGGGTGGAGTGGGGAGGGATTGGCCCTGGGGTCCCACCACCAGGCCCAGCCCCAGCCCCAGCCCCCACATACCTCTGGGCTGTCAGATCCGTAGAGACCTGGCCAATGACATCACCATGGTGGGAAGAGGCAGCTAAGGGTGGGTTTTCCTGGTCTGTGGGGGCAGCAGGCTGGATGACATCAGCTGCTGCAGGTGAGCTGGGGAGAGGAGAGGAAAAGCCAATGCTCAGACATGTTCCTAAAAGTTTTAAATGTGTTTTAACGGCGCATTTTATCTGGACCCTGATCAGGGCCTCAGTTTTCCTTTCTGTGAAGGAAGGGACTGATAGTGCTGCTCCAGGAGGCGTCTGTCACCCATCCCTGATAAGTACAGAAATGTGGAGTGTTCAGAAACCTTTCCAGCAATTTGATAGAGTACTTTTACGTCTGTTGAATCTAATAATAAAAAGTCAGGGCTTGTGTTTTGTAGGTCTTGAACAATGGTCCTCAACCAAAGGTGACTTTTGCTCCCCAGGGTACACTGGCAATGTCTGGAGACATTTTTGGTTGTCACAGCTGGGGTTGGGAGGTGCTACTGGCATCTAGTGGGTAGAGGCCAAAGATACTGCTAAACATCCTACAGTGTGCAGGCAGCCCGCCGACAAAGGACTATCTGATCCCAAACATCTGATGGTGTGCAGGTTGAGAAACCCTGGCCTTGAGTTTGTTTCATTTTTCTAGCAATTCATTTCTTTGTATTTTTAAAAGTTTCGAATGAGTTATAATTTAAAAAACAGCCTGAAAGCTGGGAGAGATGCAGTCCTCAGACACCCATCACATGGCTCTCACACGAAGCCCTCTCTTAATCAGCTACGTTGTATTATTTCTTCCGGGAGGTCAGGGAGTGACTTTCTTTCTGGTGAACTCCACCCTGTAGCCATAAGTAATGGGACCATTATTTTCATTCCTGGAGCAGATATTGAGTGAACATCAGCCCTAGGCTGTGAACAAGAGAGAGGTGTCCCTGAGGCTGACATTTTTTAAATGCTTTTTGTTTTTACTTAGTAGTGATTGTAATATCTGCTAAAAAGGAAAGGTACTGATGGCTATGAGAGCATAAACTAAGAGTTCCTGGCCCAGAGTGGGGGTCGGGGAAAACTTCCTTGTGGACCAGTGAGTCAGCCAAAGCCAGCTGGCCAGCTCAGTGACAGCAAATGTTTACTGCTGCTTACTCCATGCCAGGAACTGTTCTGAGTGCTTATAGGTATCACTGACTTGATCCACAGAACAGCCTTGTGAGGTGAGTGCTATTATTACCACTGTTTTACAGATGTGAAAACTAAGGCACAGAGAGGCTGAGTAACTTGTCCAAGGTTGCACAGCTGGTATGCAGCTGAACCAGGACACAAACCCAAGCCTGTCCCTGGGAACCATGCCCTTAATCACTACATTTGGCTGTGTCTCAAAGGTTGGAGAGTAAGAGAAAGGAAGAGTATCCCTTAGTACAAGGAGCCACATATTTGAAAACCCTGAATCAGGAAGGAGTCTGGCATTCTGGAGGAATAGCAGGAAGGTCACTGCAATTAGAGCATAGATAGAGAAGGGGGGATTGTGAAAGGGAGAGGTGGACAGGAGCCAGATCACGAGGCCAGGTTGGAGAGTTAGATCAGATCCTAAGCCGGAGGGTCAGCCCAAAGCGTCTATTGAATATTCAGACACAAAGTGCCGCCCTTGGAAAGTGCCGCCCTTGGCTTTGAGAAAAATGACAGGGGGAGGCTTTGTGAATTTTCCAAAACTATACTATAAATGCGATTGGACTAGCACATGCATACGCTTTATATTTATCCTCATGGATCTTCTGATGTTTGCTCTTCCTCCAAGGTTCCCACCCACCTTTCTAGTTCTCTGAGAACAAGACCGTGGGGCCCTATGACCACGCCCAAGGAGTCAGTCACAATTTGAAGAATCCTAAACCACAGGCAATACCAACTTTCCAAAGTCATAAAACCTGAGTGGAAAAACAGCCCAGGAGTTCTGGTAACACCCATTGAAAGCCATAAAATACCTTGTTCCCTTTGACACAGCCATGATACTTCCAAGAACTTATTTTAAGGAGATGATTAAGGGTGTGGACAAAGATGCTGATCATAGCTGTGATCACAATGGCAAAAAATCTGGAAACAACGAAAATGTCCAACAGTAGGGGGCAGTTAATCAAATTAAGGCACAGCTATAGTACAAAGTCATTTGCAGCTGTTTTAAAAATAAGGTAGACCTTCACGTATCTAGATGTAAACATATCCATTATTAACTGATAATAGAGAGTACTGGCACCATGACCCAGATTTTATATATTTGTATATTTAAATGCATGCACATACACACACACACACACACACCCACACACACAGAAGGCAAGCAATGGAGTGAACGGGCAAACAGGCAATGTTCAAGGACACGTGATGTGCCAAGGTCTTCATGGTAATTCCCTTTCAGTAGTAAAATTATAAGTGTTTTTCCTATTGGAAATTTGTGGAATTTATCTCCATTTTCTAGTTCTATGGTGAACACATACTGCTTTCATAAGTGAAGTAAATAAGAAAACATATTTAAGAAAAATTTTAAGTGCCAGGGAACAACTTCACAGCTCAGTGAAAGTTTTACGAGATGGGGACAATCAGAATCACGCTGTCCTTCCCCCACTTCTGTAGTCACATTTTCCACCGTGAGGATCTAGACTTGTCAGCCTCATCCCAAGACAGAAACACAGCCACGCCTCATTCATTAGGCACCACTGGGGAAAACAAAGGTCAAAATGGAGAATTCTTTGGATAACAGATATCTGCCTATATATTCTATGTGATGGCATTTATATCCTAACTCTTTGGGATATAATTACTTTCTGAAGCACAAACACTTGCTTGATTTTTTTGAAAAGGGGATCTTGAACATAATTAAACACTTTCTCAATGACATTCAATCATCCTAAGTAACTATGGTGTAAAAGACAAAGCGTGCTGTGGCAAAAAACAAACAAACAAAAGGTGTATATAAAGTCAAGAGGCAGGGTTTCAGGCCAGCCCCCCTTGCAGTCTCTGCCAGGGACTTCTCTGAGCTGTAGCTTTTCCATCTGGAAATGTGAAGGCTCCAGACTACATGATCACCGACGACTCTGACTCAGTCCTGTCCCTCACTCTCAGGCTGTCAGCTCTCACCTCTCCCCTCTAACTCACTGGTCTCTTCCTGCTACCTTACGCCTTCCAGTTCTCTGCTTCTAGTATGCCACAGACTAAGAACGTGGCTGAGGTGTTAGAATAGTGTGTAGATCAAGAGATAATAAACTCTGAATAAAGATCTATGAATCTCTCATTCCAAATAATTATAATAATTTTATAACGTACATGCATGTGTGCATGAGTATATACCTATCCATTAGGTTGAACCACATGAAATTGCTAAGCAAAAAAAAGAGAAATTGTCAAGTTCACATGGTACCATCAGCTCCAGAGCCTTTCTGTCCACTTCCTAGCGATCCGGTTGTTTTCCAGATGGCTAAATAAGAGGGAGAGCTGACCTCTGGGGAAATGGAGGGATTGTTATTAAAAGCTCTTCTCAGACCAACTGTAAAAGGCTATAAAAGGCCTCTAGATCCTACTGGCGGTGCTGCTGGGACCAGAGTGGCTGAAATATTTTTTAGAGGAAAAAAAAAAACCTGTCAGAGATGTGCATCACCAGCTGTGCCACCAGCTGCTGGGCCACCGGCTGTAGATCTCGCCAGGCCAGCAAAGGGTGGCTCCGCTGGAATGTCAGGAAGGGAGGCTGTGTCCACAAGTGCCACTCCACAAGGCCATGAGTCACCCTTCAGAGACAGAGGCGGACAGGGCTCTGCCTCATAAGGGAGACGTTCACATTCCAGGCTCAAAAGCCAACACCTCAAAAGCTAACACAGGGGACCCCGTGGCAGGCACAGGACGAACTCCACGACATTGCACACGCCATGGCTGACAGGCTAAGAAGCAAAGTGAGACAAGTCCAAAATCTAAAGCAGGTCTGAGAAGAATGTCCCGTAGTGCAGCGGCCACAAAGAATTCCCAGAGACCTGGTAGCTCATAAAAAATGGAAATGGATTTCTCACAGTGCTGGAGGCTGGGAAGTCCAAGATTGAGGTGCCAGAAGATGCAGGGGGTGGTGACAGCCCACTTCCTGTCACAGATGGCGCCTTCTTGCCGTGTCTTCACACAGCAGAAGAGGCAAGACAGCTCTCTGAGGCTCTCTTATAAGGGCACGAATCCCATTCATGAGGGCTCCACCCTCATGTCCTAATCACCTCCCAAAGGCCCCACCTCCTAACACTGTCACCATGGGGGTGAGGATTTCAACATGTGAATCTGGAGGGACACAAACATTCAGACCACAGCAGGTGACAACAGAGCAAACTGCCTTAGAAACACAGGACTCTTTCAGGCCAGGGAAATCTGGGTAACCCCATGAGGGGAAAATCTGAAGCGAGCAAAGTGCTTCAATAAGCCCACGTCTGCAAAGGGCTTTCTGGGTTTTAAAAAAAAGCCTTTTCCTCCCTCTCTCTCTGATGAATCGGTTGGAAAGCCACTGGGCTTCCCCTACCCTCCCTTGGAAGAGGCAGGTGGGGTGACAGTAGGAGGCGCAGGATCAGCAGTGGCACGCAGGAGGAGACCAAGGTCCTAAGGACATCGCTACCTACAGGGAGATTAGCAGAAATAATAACAACATGTCAGCAGTGATGGCAGCCAGTTTCCCACAGCCAGAGACGGATCTGCACATACGAAAGATGGTTAGGCTCCCAGCAGCCCTAGGGCTGGGCTGCAATCAGAGGTATCAGATACACACAGAACTAGATGCAACACACACACACACACACACACACACATATGAATGATAGAGCACACGTGATAAAATGTCAACAATTAAAGAATGTGGATGAAGGAAATACAGGAGTTCTTTGTACTATTCTTGCACCTATTCTGTAAGTTGGAAATTGTATTCAGCAACAAACGAACGAAAACTTCTTGAGCAAAGGCATGCAGGCACAGAGCCCCTCCCCAGCACCATGAAGCTCAGTTTGGGTCTGGAGGACAGAGTGTAACATGTGACTGAAGCAGCATTGGGGGCAGCTGCAAGACATGCATGTGGACAGCTGGGGCTTGGACCAGCTTGGAGAGGGCCTGGGGGCCTCAGGTCAGGCCACAAGCCTGTTGTCCTGGGGGCCATGGAGAACGTCAGAGATCTATGAGCAGGTGAGCAGCTGAATATTTGGAATATAGGGCTGTGCTGCAGTGGAGAATAATTGGAGGGGGGAGAAAATGCAGGTGAGGGAACCAAAGAAAGAACTTTGGAGCAGTTCAGGTGCCAGGTGACACTGGACACAACTCAGGCCGTTGCAGAGGAAGTGTCGTTAGTTGTTCGAGAGGCTTAGTGTTGTCCAACCAACGCCAGGGGTGGAGGGAAGGGATGTCGGAGCGATCAAAGATGATCTGGGTCCTGAACACTAACTGGCTGGAAAGCCACGTCAGTGACTGCATTCCTCGCACATAAAACCTTAACCTCCTGCACTGCTATTTACTTATCTTTAATGAAGATTAAAGATTATTTACCTATCTTTAAATGAAGTCAGTTGTTTGCTTTAAATAAACTTACATTATTGTAAGTAATAACATCTATGAGTCTGTGATTTTGATGTGCTACTTCTACTTTTTCCTAATACAAACTGAGTAATATTTAACTCTTAAAATGACCATGCAGTGACCAAGCTCAGGGCCAGGCTCCCTGGAAACTGCACAGCACACTTTGAAGAACACAAGCGTGGTTCTCACCAGCTCAGCTGAAACACAGCCCGTGCTGTTTCTATCTGTTGGCTCTTTTTCTGGAAAGAGAAGCAAACCCAAGCTCAGCGCCATAAACTGGCAAAATGGAACCTTCTGAAATGTGCATCTTTGTGAACTGTCAGCCTGTTCTGAGCTGGACATGACCCAGCTGGCAAAGGCTGGAAGCCACAGACATATGCAGCACACACACACATATCGTTCCCAGAGCTTTTCTTGTCCTCTGGGGTGAGGCAGACAGACCCCAGCTCTGCTTCTGCTTCAGAAGGTGGATTCACCAGGCATGCAGCTCTGGGGCCCCTGTCCCTCCTCAGGGCAAGCAAGGCTGGGCTTTTTTATCTCCATGGAGAACTACTTGTCTTTTCTGGATGTGGCAAAATGACGAGGTGGGACAAGTGTGGCCTGGCATCCCCACAGGTCAGATACAGAGGTGGGAGCGGGGGGATAATAAGATTCCTAAGTTCGAAGAGGTCACCCTCTCTCAGGAGCAGACCTTGAAATGCACTGAGGGGCTTAAGCATGGTCCTGAGCATGCTGGTTTTATTGTTGATGAGACTATTTCAATATTTATGAAATGCTATAACAAATTTAAGTAATGACAATAGAATTACTCATAATTACAATAACCCTAAGAGCACTAGCATTGTTGAGTGCTTATACTGGCCAGGCATGATGCAAACAGCTCTGCGCACACACCCTTGCTCGAGAGGGTGCAGAACAGGGTCAGGGTGTGGACTCAGGTCCAAGAGCACAGACTCCAGGAAACCCCAGGGCACGCTGTGGGCCTGGCTGGAGCTAACAGCAGGAAGACGTCGCCCACGGGACGCTGGGGAAGCAGCTTGGCAAAGCAATCCTGCAGCCCATCTGGGGAGAACAGAGAGACATTTCCCACTCCCAGATAAGAAAGTCCAGCAATTTAAAGATTTAGCCTTCAGTTAAAAAGCAAAGGGAGTGGGTGGAATTCTTGTTTTAAAATACTTAGCTACTTATATTTGCACAGTACCTTTTTTTTTTTTTTTTTGGCAGCTGGCCGGTATGGGGAATCTAACCCTTGACCTTGGTGTTAAATACTGCACTCTAACCCACCGAGCTGGCCATTTTACAGAACCTTAGAGCTTCCAGGAGCCACCTTTTATGGTTCCCTGTCACCCCTATGAAGAAGGCAGAAAAGTTATTCTACAGAACAGGAGATTAAGACTCCAAGAATTAAGCGACTTGGCAAAGAAACACATGGTGAGAACACCCAGACCTCACACCGCTGACCCTGACCTTGTTCAGGAACCCATGCTGCCTCCCCAGGGCCTTCCTCCAGCAGGCACCACAGCACCCTGTCCAGCACCCTGTCCAGAGTTCAGGCAGTGGTGGAGGTCTGAGGGGAGGAGGGGAAGGGCCAGTGGGGAATCATGACCTCCAGGCACAGGGAAGGACCCTCTTCCTTCCCTGCTGAATTCTCAGCCCAGGGTCAGCAATGCAAACCTGTACTGGGATGAATGAATGAACCAAGAGGCAGAGTCACAGGGAGCGAGGGAGGCTGATGTACTGTGATAGTCTGTAGCCACTTGAAATTGAGCACTGGCCTATTTCGCTTATGAGCTGTGCTTGTCATACTTTGAAGCCAAATTTTTTAAGGGCTCACACATTTTCCCATACACTCCTGAGAAGCCCTGGAACTTTTGCAGATGAAGAAATAAAATGCCACCCCTACGCCCCACGGAGAGGGAGGATAGGGCAGATGAGAGGAGGCCAGAGTCTGGGGCCAGACTGCCCAAGCCTGAACCCCACTCCAGCAATAAAGAGCTGTGTAACCTTAGGGAAGGTGCTCTCAGAGCGTCAGTGTCCCCATCTGTCAAAGAGGGCAACGGCAGTCCCTGCCTAGAAAGGGGGTGGAGAGGACTCATTGAGACCAGTCATGTAAAAGTTTCTATAGCAAGGTGCCTGGTATACAGGAAGTGCACCACGGAGGACGGCATTATTCATACAAACACAACAGTGCCTGCTGCTTTCCAAACATTAAACACTGCATGTGCTTTTTCAAAGTCCACATGCCCTTCCCTCCTGCCTCCCTGACCAGGAGTGCAAGCTGCTCCTTCAGTCGTCCCAGGCTCTGTGTAAACATTGGCTGGGGCGTGGATGCAGAATGAATACAGGTGGCAACAAGAGAAGGAAACCAATGTTTTTAAGCACCTAGTATGTGCCAGGCGCTGTGCAGGCCCTTTGTCACTGAGCAGTGCGACAGCACTTCACAAAGAGCAACGCAGCTTCCAGGCGGGAAGCCCCACTACCCAAGGCCAACTGGGCTGAGCTCCATGCTAGCTGCCCTGACTCCAGATCTCATGCCGACTCCAGGACCCTCCAGTGACGTGCAATGAAAAGAGAGTGACATGCAGAGAAGCCAAGTGGGATCTGCGTCCACAAGGAAAGGGTATGAGCAGCCACCAGGGCCCTGGAGTGGCTCTAACCACGCGGCGTGGGAGGACCAAAACACTTCCCCTCCCAGGACTGCAGGAGCCTCCTCCACAAAATGAGGGTTTGGACCATTCGGTCTCTAGGGTCCCATCCGGCCCAATGATTTTCTGATCTGAAACGCCCCTGAGGCTCCAGAGGTGAAGCCTCTTGACCTGGCTGGAAAAGGACAGCTTGGAGGAGGCCGTGGGCAGTGCCCCTGGCCCAACACCTTGCCCAGGGGCCAGGCTCCTGGTTAGGACTTAAGGATGGGAGGCAGGGGGGTGACCTGCTGACTCACAGCTCCAGCTCCCCAGGAGAACTCACAGGGTGGCAGGGGGGAGGAGGGGAGCAGGGCAGAGGTAGAACCTGCTTGTATACAACTTAATCAGCCCTTAAAATTGGGCTACTGTTGTTCCCACACCCATCTGGGTTAATAAGCCCAAGGACTAGGTTTTATGACAAGCTCAAAGGACATGAAGTTATTCCAGAAGCACAAGGTCACTGTTCTCAAAAGACAAAGAAATAAACCCAACCAGGTGCTGGGGGAAGCCACACGGTCAGGTGAGTCACAATGTAGTTATCCCCTAATCAAAGCAGCACAAAGCCAAGGAGCATTGCCTGCTGAGTGGGCCAGCACTTCCAGGGTCACCATCCCAGCTAAGGGGGCCTACTTCTCCCTAAATCCAGTACATCAAATCCACGGGTGGACGGACTCCTCCAGAACACTGGGCACTAAAACTAAACTGAGGAGTCCATGAGGGTGGGGGGCAAGGGCAACAAGTGTAGTACAAAGAGTACAGGCTCTGGACACAGCTCTGAGCCTGAGTCCAGCTCTGACATTTACTAGCCATTAATCGCCCTAGGGAGGTTCATTAAACTTTTGGAGCCTCAGTTTCTGAACCTGTAAAGTGGGGATAAAATGAAAGACTGTTAAAAGAAATGAGCAAAAAACACGTGTAAAATTCATAGAAACAGAAAGTAGAATACAATGGTGGTTACCAGGGGCTAGGAGGAGGGGGAAAGAGGGAATTCCTGTTTAATGGGTACAGAATTTCAGATCTGCAAGATGAAAAGGTTCTGCAGATCTGTTTTACAATGTGAATATACTTAACACTACCAAACTGTCCACTTAAAAATGGTTAGGATGATAAACTTTATGGTATGTGATTTGTTTAATCCCAATTTTTAAAAAAAAACATATGTAGAGCACAGTATCCACTACAGGGCTTCAATAAACAGTAGATGTTCAATAAATATTTGTTGAATGTACAGATACATACATAGACAGTAGCATTAATAGAATGGTATTAATAGCTCCTGCCACCAGATCTATCTAGATGACACTTAATTCAGGCCTGAACAGCTTCCCCTCTAACTTTTTCAAGCTGAGAACAGGCAACTCAGCTCGCAAGCAAGCTGAAGCCTCAGCAAATGCCTCCAATGTTTTTACATAGACAAGGCAAAATTTTAGTTGGTTTTTATTTTTAAGCCTCATTGAGTTCTCAGTATCTTATGAAAGTCACAGATTTTTTC
>NW_007730175.1:132267-135576 GCF_000696425.1 Galeopterus variegatus
TGTGAGCCAGGTAGGAAGGAATAACTACCCCCACGGTGAAAGAGCAGGAAAGTGACTCAGAGAGGGTTCATGACTTGCTCAAGGTCACGCAGCTGGTAAGGGGTGGGGGCAGGGACTCTGACACAGGATCTCTGTCTCTAAATTCGGAGCTTTCTCTGTACTGCCCCTCCCCACCCCAGGGAAAATAAGTCTTGGGAACTTTGCTTCTTCTTAATTTGCAGCCCTGAATACATGTGCTGAAGGAAGGCTGAAACCCTGTAACACAGAGGACAGGGGAAGGGGCGAGGGGGATGGAGCTGGTACTCAACATGTCTGACACCGAACCTCCATCACAGAGAGCGCTCTGGGCTCCCTGGAGAATGGCCCCCGCCCCTCTGCTCTATTTTCAGATGCACTGCCCTGCAATCCTCTGTTTCCCCAGGACTTCATTTTTGTGCCTCTCGTTTCTCCCAAATGATTTCATAATCCTTGGGATGTTTTGTCATCACTGTGAGTTGCTGTGGAAATGATTATTGAGGTTATAAACCAGGGACTATGACCTCAATAGGGGAGAGGCAGAAAAGACCCAGCCGCCAAAATGGATTTCACAGACCTTGGTCACAGTGGGAAAAATAAGGGGACCCAGCCCTTTGGCCTCTCCCTCTTAGATTTGCTCCTCTCACCAGCATGAGTCACCGACTTTATCTCCAACTTCCTAAACCTTCTGATTATCTGCGCAAAAGGTGTTTAAGGGCCTGCTAAGCCCAAAGCACAGTGAATCCAAGAACCATTTGCTTCTGGTCGTGCAAGAACCAAGTCCTAGGAAAACACATGTACACACACATGCACACACACATGCTCACACAGGTGCTCTCCAGCAAGCTCTCATGCCCTCCTAGCCTCACCTACACCTGCGGCCTGGACCCTGGCAAGCCCAGAGACCTTTTTTTCTCATTCTCCTTCCCAGTTAGAACCGTCTCTCCCAATTCCTCAAACCCTTGCAGTGTCCTCTACACAGGATGCTATTGGCATTTTGGGCGAGGTGATTCTTGGTTGTGCAGGACTGTCCCACGCATACCATCCCTGGCCCTGACCCACTAGATGCCAGTAGTGCCCTCCCCAGTCCCTGGGACAATCAAAAATATCCTCTCACATTTCCAGAAAACCTCTCTTGGGGTGTTATCTCCCACTGTAAAGCCTGCCCAATAGGTACAGACAGAGTCAGTTTCTCTCTTTCTCTCTCTCTCACACACACACATACACAAACACACAAACACACATCCCTCCTTGAAGGCAGGATCTGTGTCTTATTCAATTCAACCACCTTCTACCCCACAGGCCTCATGTCACTCTTGTGAAGTGACACTGAGAAACAGACAGGTCCTCCCTCAAGCAATGTCTGTCTCCATGGCAGCGACAAACATAAATAACCATAAATAACCAAGATACAAAGCCAAATATAACCAAAGATGCCCCAGAATGTGACACAGAGAACACCAGGCCAAGTGTCCGGGGTCCTGGTTTGGAGTCTCACCTTGATGTGTGTCCCTGGCCAAGACCCCAGACTTCTTTTGGTCTCCATTTTCATATCTATAAAATGAAACTTTGATCTTTAAGTTTCCTTCCAGCTAAAATATTTTAAATGTTCAAGCACCAAAGAGGCAGAGGGATGGGGGCAAACAGAGACAAGGAACTGATCCTATTTAGGTTTCACGGAGGAGGCAGCATTTGATGTGCTGATTTCCATAAGCAGTGCTGTGTGTACATGAATAACTACAATATGAAGCAGGTCATATCCTTGAGGTTCAGGACATAACTTTTGATGAGGGACTAGAGCCAAGGCAGAGAGAGGTTCTGGGTCGCTCACGTGGCCGTGGTGCCTGCACAAGGACAGCGGCTCTGGCCTATTTGCTGCTCCAGCTCCCGCTGGAGAATACCCAAGCCCTGGGCAGAGCCTGTGAGAAGCAGCCCCGTGGGAACAGAATCCACTCCCTTCCCACCCGCCCGGTCCCACTGGCCCCATTCTCAGGAGGCCCGGCCTCAGAACAGAAAGCCAGATGCTCCGGAGGTAAAGCCCTCCTCCACTTTCCCTCAGCTGTCACAGGGGCCCCTAAAAGCACAGGTGAAGACTCCGCTTTGAAATCTACACGTGGATCTGAAGGGATGAAAACCTCAGATAAGACACGGCCTCAGCCGTCGCCCCAGAAAGTCATCTCCAAATACAAAGGGAAAGGGCTTTTGAAGTGTGGCCTCAATAGAGGACCAGAGAGACAAGAACGGGGAGAGTTCTCCGCCTGGTACCGGAGCTGCCCTTCCCTGGGCACAAAGCTCCCCGGAGCTGCCCTGGGACCCCTGACTGCCCACGTGCAGCGACGGGAGCGCGCCCCGCGGCGCCCGTCGGGTCCCCTCCGCAGGCTCGGCTTCTGCTTGTCCCCCACAACGTCTACTTCAGTCGCGCTTCAATCCGCTACCACGTTTTACTGTCCTGGCACTTGACGGAGCCGGAAGATGACACCGACAATGACGAAGAGGAGAATGAAGCCATTTTGGGGGAAGGACGAGCCCCGAGGAGCACGACCCGCGCTGCACTGGGCGCCCGGAGCCTGGGCCGCGCTTCCAGAACGCCCGGAGCCGAGGCCGCCGGGGACGCTCGGGCGGGTCACGTGGGGCGCCGGAGCCCCGAAGTGTGCTCGGCCCCGCTGACGTAACTACTGGAGAATTTAAAAGTCCCCAACTCGGAGGAAATCCAGTGCAGGGCTTTACGGCTGATCCACGCGCCGCTGCGACCCGGCGGGGGTGTCCCCGCGCGACCCGGTGGGACCTCCCGGAGGCCGACCAGGGGCGGGACCCCAACCGCGGGTGCTGTCCCCGCGCGGTCCCCTCTCGGGCAGACACGCTCCGGGCCCCGCCGGTTCCTCGGCAGACACACTGCTCTGCCACCAGGGGACACAAATGTGTCTTTGGCCACTTTTCCACCCTTCACCCGTCCCTACTGGGGAAGGCTGCAGTGAGCTTCTGGCCACCACCTCTAGCGAGCCTTTGTTTGCCAGCCAAGATCCCGGGGACGCCTGTCCCCTCCCTGACCCCGGCCGCCCGCCAGTCCGCTCGTGGCTGCGCGCACTTACCGGCCCGGGGCGATCGGGGATGGCCCGCCCGGAGCCGCCTCCCTTCGGGGACGCGACTGCCAAAGAGTCCCGGGGCGGCTGTTTTCCGAGCCTGGCGGCGGCGGCGCAGCACACAGATCTCCACGGCCCGGCCCAGCTCGGGGACGCAAACTTTCCCGGGGCAACGACTCGGGGCGGGCGCGGGGCCGGCGCGGCTCCCCGGAGG
>NW_007730175.1:136236-138971 GCF_000696425.1 Galeopterus variegatus
GTTCATGGGCATTCTCTTTGGCTTTTGCACCCTCTGAAGTAGGCAGAGGCTAAATCCAAACGACTTCCCGCTACCTTATTTACAGGGAGCGTGTATATTTCTATCGGTTTGTCAATGGGGTTTTTGTTGTTTTTGTTTTTTTTTTAATAGGTCCCAAAATTAACTCCTTCACTAATACCGACTTCACACCCAGAAGTGGTGCTTACCTGCCCACACCATTGCATATCACCTTTTCTCCGGAAATTTCTGCAGCTAGGCCCCAATTAAGAAGAGCCTGTGATTATATGTGGTTACCAGGCTTCCTATTTTAAGTTTGGTGTCAAAGAAAGCATTGCTGTATTTTATATACTCAGGAACCAGAGGGCAAGAGACTCACAAATGACTCAACACTTCCTTTCCCTCCTTTTAAAGAAAAAGATGCCCAAGGCTTTGAGGGTCCTAAGTGAGGATTCTCTGTAGAATAAATAGACTTTTATTGCCTTCCATGAAAATGTTTTCTAAAAACACTAGGCTTCTGAGTCACATTTCTGATAGAAATTTAAATAGATTCCTTGTTCACTGGCTTATCATGGGCTTACTGGTACAGTATTAGTGGGACCATTTCACCAATGTGATAACTGAGACCCAAGTAGGCTAATTTGTTTAAATGTATACCATCAGCTATTGGTGAAGTGAGAACTGGATTGCCCAGTCTTCAGTGGAGGTTGCCATAATCCCAGATTGTACCATTTATGGTAAAAACATACCCCACACACCACCTTGTCAATTCAAGCACACCAACTGGGCAGAGCAAAGGTGAATTTGAGGTGCCATCCCCTTCACATGACACAGCCCTCCCCAGCAGACAGATGCACATCCTTCATGACACACCACTATGCCTTGAAACTTAACTGGTAGGTCAGTGTGATCGGCAGAATGAAGGCCCCCAAGGGTGTCCACATCTTAATTCCGGGAGTCGTGAATATGTTAAGTGACATGGCAAAGGGAATTAAGGTTGTAGATAGAATTAAAGTTGCTAATCATCTGACCTTAAAATACAGAGATTATCCTGGATTATTCAAATGGGCCCAGTATAATCACAAAGGTCCTTCAAAGTGGACGAGAGAGGAAGAACATGAGAAAGAAGTGTTATGGTAGAAGTGGAGGCAGAGAGCGACTCGAAGATGCAGTGGTGCTGGCTTTGAAGGTGAAGAGACATGAGCCAAGGGACATGGGCAGACCCCAGAAGCTGAAAAAGCGAGGAAATGGGTTTTTCCCAAGGGCTTCCAGAGAGAAACATGGCCTTGCTGAAACCTTGATTTTAGCCCAGTGGGACCCACGTTAGACGTTTCACCTACAGAACCATACGAAAATAAACATGTTGTCTTAAGCCTCTCATTTTTGTGTCAATTTATTACAGCAGCAATAGGAAATGAATACAGTAGGAATCTGGTTATTACTGTGATTCAATCTCCTTTTTAAAGGATATTTTTAAAGTATCTTGGATCCCATGAATGTCTCTAGAATCTAAGACCATCCATTACAGGGAAATGCTCTGGCTTAGGAAGACCAGCCTCTGTATGTTCCTGAGGTGTCCCCAAGCTCAGGCAGTGCAGTCAATGGTCTTGGGCAGCTGCATACAGAGCTATGGTTCCATGTAGGACATACTTATTAGAAGATGAATTCAAATAAAACAAAGACAAATAAAAAATAAAAAGATGAATTCAAGGGCTCCCAACATCACAAAGGATTGAGATTCAAATCCTGCCATATGATCGAGATACATCCACACCAGAAACTCTCTGCCACCCCACACAGCCCTGGTCTTAGCCACAGCCAGAGATGTTGGCTGAAGGGTGAGCCTGAAGCTATAGTAAATGTGCACTGCCATCTCCTCCTGCTCCAGGCCAGAGTACCAACACGATACTGGTACACAGGAGGACAGATGCATGCCACTGCCCTCTGTCCTGGGATACCTGGAATCTACAGAAGATTGAATTTCAGGTAGCAAGGATGTGCTTAGAAATTGCATCCTTGGCTGAATCTTTACTGTCCTAAGGTTCCCTTGGGTCTGAGTACCAGGCTATGACCTCTGCGGCAGTGTGGTTGGTCCATGTGAGCGTTTCCAGCAATGCCCTAGTGCAGCAATTGTTAAACTATCTTCCCCAGAGTCCTAGGGTTTCTGGAGTTATCTTAAAGGCTACCTGGGAGGTACCCACAGCACCTGCAACCAGAGCTGTTCCACTTTTATCTGGCATACCTTTGGATTCCACATAAGATTTCATTTAGAAAAAAGGTTTAATAGGAGGGAAGGGGGGAAAAAAGAAAATTTGAAAACACTATTTCATACAGAATTTCTGCTGTTGAAATCCTAGAACCTAACCTGAAATCCAAAGAAGGAAAGTGACTTACCCCAAGTCAAAGGCAGCATAGTGACAGAGCAGACCTCTGGAATGCAGACTTTAAAAAACTGAAGTAGAGAGAACAGTGTGATGAACGCTATGTATATTACCAGCCCCGACATTATCAAATCACGGCCAATTCTGTTTTATCCACAAACTCCCTTCTCCCCACTACTCAGATTATGCTGAAGCAAATTCCAGATAGCATCACTGCATCAGTTAATATTTCTGTTTGAATCTCTGAAAAGCAAGGACTGGGAAGGGAATTTTTGAAGCCTAAATCTTTATTCTCCCCTAACCTCCCCTCCAAAGGCCCAGCACTGCTGGAGGGGTGTCTACCGCCTGAACAAAAAT
>NW_007730175.1:140038-145552 GCF_000696425.1 Galeopterus variegatus
TGCAGATTCCTGGGCCCAGCTCCCAGGCATTCTGGCTCAGGAGGGAAGGTCTCAGGAGGGAGCATTTTAGCAAGTATCCCCAATGATTGTGTCAGAGATGCTTTTCAAGCCACACTTGGAGAAACTCTGAATCTGAACTTTTGTGGAAGGTGTCATTGTTCCCAAAACTGCTGTTCCCCCTTTTATTTACTTGCTTACTTTTGTTCAAATAATTGGTTTAGGCATGGTCCTGTGACACACCCTTGGCCAGTGAAACAGAAGAGAAGTCAACATTTTCCTCGCTTGGTAGAGGAGACACAGACAGCATTGCCTCTGTCCTTCAGATGTCCTCCTGCNGTCTCAAATGAAGGTTGAACAGGTGAAAGTTCTGCCAAAAGCTGAGTTTCTTTTCCTTCTAACTGTGTCTGTGAGCAATTTATTGAGAAAACCTTCAGAGGACACAGCAATTTGTTTCAAGTTTATTTACAAACAGTTGGGCCATGAATCCTTGGGAGATGAAACACCCAGGGGTCCTTGCAGGGTTTAGTTTTGTTATTGCAAGAAGAGGGGATGCTTATCTGTTAGAAACCACCAGGCTCCCTGTTGAATAGATGTTTATACCTCTTATTTGGTTCATATCTTATCTTCGGTGGAGAGAATTTGATGGAGAGAATTCTGTAAAAATGGACTGTAGAAATGGCCCCCAATGGAGGGGGTGGGTGGGAGGGAATATTTGTCAGAAGCTCCCCTTGCATTGTGCATTTGGGAACCGTTACTGACACAAACAGGAAAGTTGCTGCTTTTTCCTGGTTCTTTCTGACACTCCTGAGAAGCCATTGGCTCTAAAGTCTAACAAAGTCCATTTATGTCTTCTCTTCTAAATCTCTTTGCCTTTGGTATAAAAATGTGGAGAAAAGTGTAAATGCAGAGGCAGGCCAGACTTTGAAGGCATTAGATGCAGAAGTCCAGCTTGGCTGTGGTGCCGGCCAGACCCACGTGCCCTTGACTCTCGGTGACCCTTCTGCCTGCCTTGCTCCTCCCCCTACTGTGGCCAGGAGGGGACCACATTCTGGTTCAAGAGACAGTAGAGGCTTAGACAACTGTAGTGCCCGTGAAGCCTTCCCAACCCCCTGACTCCTCAGAAGCCCTCCAACCCCCTGCCCGAGTAGCAAGAGCCCTTCCTATAGCTGACCACAATTTTAAGACAGGGGCAAACGTATTACAGTTTGTTGAATGGGATTTCATCCTTTGCAGAAGAGCTCGGGTACTTTGACCTAANGACTCGCTTCTGCCCCACTGGACTGAGGACCCCTCCCCGGTCACTTCCCAGCCTCCAACGGACTGCCAGTGCCACAATTGCACACATGAAGACATCCTGGAAAATGAGGCCAGAGACTGGAAATGTGCAAGGCTGGCTGGCTGACGGAATCTGTGATGCTGAAGGACAGAGGCCAACCCTCTCTAGACAAGGAACACACTAGCTCTTTGCTGGGGGCTGTGCATCTAAATCGAAGTTCATAGATCCCCTTTACTGCTGGGCACCCAAATGGAAGCTTTGGAATGTTGGGGCCCTGAATTATAGCACATTGTCCTCAGAAAATCACAGGGCATCCGGTTAGGGCGCCCACCCATGCCAGACAGCATCAACTCCCCAGACTAAAGGGGTTTCACTCAGTTATTCAAAATCACTTATTGAGTACTACTGTGTTCCCGGCCCTGTGCAAAGCAGTCGGGTTAAAAAGTCAGATGTAATGTGGTTCCTGTGCTCACTCCTACCCTCAGATGAGGGAATGGACACCACACAACAAAGACAGAAAAAGAATATTTAAATCAACCTTGGAAGAGGTATGTGGAGATTTTCCACAACAGGGAATACTTAGGCTGAGTTTTAGAGGATAGGTTGGTGTTACCATATTAGGACTTCTCCCATTAGAATATTTTAATAGTTATGCATTTAAAGCATAATAGGGAAAAATATATAATTAGCACACAAATTCTATAACTTCACAAACATTGCGAAGGACAAAGCTAAAGTAATACATTGAAATAAAAATCAAGCTATTTAAAGAAAGACAGTAAGTAGATAATAATGCCAGTAGTACACAGACACATAAACCTCATAAAGGTGGCATGGGAGGGACTGACACTGGTGAGACACTGACTAAAGGAGGGAATGTGGACCAGGAGAAGAGACACAGAATATTCTAGGCAGTGAGAATTAAATCTCTTCTTGAATATACCCAGTAACCTGTGATAAGGAAGTATATGATTACATCATTCAACAAATATTTCTTAGCACCTACAATTTGTTAGATGCTTCTAGATGCCAGAGAGACAACAGTGAAGAGGAGAGGCACTTGAAATCCTGCCCACAGGCAGAACACCTTCTAGCTGCTTCTAGGTAAGCACAAAAAGCTGCTTCTAGCTTACCACTACATTAAGTGCTAAGGGAGAGGCAAAGCCAATTAGGGCCAGGAGCTGCTTTAATCTTCGAATGCCTGGGTGCTGTCTCTAACCAGAGCGTGTTCTCCTCGAGGGCAGGAAGCCAAGCCTCCCGCAGCCTGCCCACCAGGCAGTGTGGGCGCTGGGCCTCAGTGTGGACTCCCAGTCCAGTGCTCCATCCTTTGGCCTCCATCCTTCCTCCCTCCCCCAGGGCCAGCCTCCCCCAGCCCTACCAACCCAGGACCTCCCTGCTCCTTGAGGCCCTTCTTTTCTAGCAGCACAGCATCTGGGGACTTCTCCCAATAACCAGAAACTCAAACCAAAAGGGTTTTGCATGTAGAAGATTATCCCATCATCTGCCAACTTTGAAAAGTGGCAAAATACCATCCACATGACAGCCTGCCCTGGGCCTTCCCCACTTAATAACTGGATAAAGAAAACCAAAAAGGATGTTGTACGTGTTTTAAGAAATAACCACTCTAATATTAGGGAACATTCGGGAGCATTGACTATGTGGCTGGCACTCTGCCAGGTGGCTTCCATCTCTTCTTTCTTTAATTCTCATCATGAGCCCATGTGGCGGGTGCTGCCATCATCCTTAGTTGACAATGGAGGAGATGGGCTTAGAGCAGTGAAGTCACTTACCCGAAGGCCACATGGAGCAGGGTCAGGGTTCACACGCAGGCTGTGGGTCTGCAGAATCCAAACTCCTAACCAGTCCACAGTGACGAAGGGCTAAACTTGCTTATCTCTACACGGTCTGCACGTGTCAGAAGAGGAGGACAAGCAGGCCACGAGGAGCCCAGGACCAGTGCCCGGCTCTGTCGTGCCAGCATCACAGGAGCTCAACCCTCACACTAATATAAGATCCATGTAACTGTGAACTCTGAGGAACTTTTTTTTTTTTTTTTAGATGGAATCACTGCTTTGGGCTTCTGAGCTAAGTCCTCACATTCCATGAAGGGCTATCCAAGCAGCAAGCTGCATTCCTGAACTGCAACCCAGCAAAACTTGGTTGTAGGGCAGAGAGAAATATTTGTAGGCGGGATTCAGGCCTTCTAAAAATTCAGCCATTACCTCCACCCATGCTAAGATGAAATGTCAGCCTAACCCAAAATACACACAAGGAAATGTGTGGGGGCAGCGTTCCATGCGGCTTCTCAGCCTCATCCAGAACTTCTCGACGCAGCCTTAGAATTTTCCTGGAGTGCACACAGAGCCCATTTCACACACGGCAGGCCTGCATCTCTTGGGTGTGTGTTCAGTAAGCTGAGGTGCTGGACCACTGGTCTCATAGGCCAAGTGCACCTGGCCCAGCCTTCTCCTGGGACCAATGTGCTCCTGCACTTGAACTTGGCCTCATTCTAATTTTAAATAAGTCTTTATTAAACAGGAAGCAAAGCTCTTCCTGCTCTTTCCTTGGCAGAAAAATAACCTTCTCCAGGAGACATAATCAGATGTCTGCGTGACATCAGGGCAAAGGTGAAAAGTAAAACATTTGATAGAACATCTGCAGTAGTGAGAGGGTCTGGTGGGGCCTGGGGTGAGGGGTGGTTACAGGGTTCAGTTCAGTCTACAGAATGGTAATGGTTATATAGATGTCTCATCTCCCACCAGACAAAGTATCTAAAGGCTGAATCCTGGTTTGATTTTCTTCTGCATTCTCTCCTGTGTAGAAGCACCTGGGCAAGTTTGCTACACCCAGGCCATACCCATGTCCATTAAATGAGAAACCCTGGAGGTGGCACCCAGGAGTCAATACTTTTTAAAGCTCCCTGGGAGATATCAGTGTGCAGCCAAGGTTGAGAACAGCCCTAGATCTTTGCTATTGAAGGGGTGGTCCGTGAACCTAGCAGCACTGCCCTAAATCTAATGGGTGAAGAGTCACGGAGTACCTTGTTAAAATACAGATTCTGACTCAGCAGGTCTGGGGTAGCACCTGAGATTCTGAATTTCTAACAAGCTCCCAGGTGATGCCCGTGCAGCTGGTATAAGGAACCACATCTTGAACAGCAAGGCCCTGGAGCTGCAGCTCTCCAGGGGGCAGTTTTGCCCTTCAGGGGACATTTGACAGTATCTGGAGATATTTTTTATTGTCATGACTCAGGGGATGTTACTGGCATCTAATGTTGTTGAACATCCTACTGTGCACAGGACAGCCTCCCACAACAATTATCCAGCCTGAAACGTCAGTAGTGCGAGGATGAGAAACCCTGTCTGGAGCACCCCACCCAGCATAGCACCTCTGTGTAGAAGGCCCTCAGTATCAGTGAATGAATGAATGAATAAATGATTTATAACCACACCGATTTTGTTGTGGTGTTGTTGAAGTAGCCTGGCCAACAGATTTTTATTTCTCTTTTGAAGGAAGTACATAGACATAACCTCTACCTGCTGGATAATATACAGTCATCCTACAAACATTTGTTGAGGGCTGACTGTGTGCAGCCCATTGTGCTAAGGACTAGAAAACTGGGCACCGTCCCTGCCCTCTGAGGGCTCACTCTCCAGCAGTGACATGTTCACTGAGCATTTGCCCACGCCGGCCCTGGTCAAGCACTTCCCCCGCACCTCACAAGGTAGGTACTAATTTTTTACCTATTTTTCAGAAGAGGAAACTGAGATCTCAAGAGACTACGTAACACGACCATAGTCCTACAGTGAATAAGTGACAGATTTGAACCCAGATCTGTTTAGGTCAAAGTACCCGAGCTCTTCTGCAAAGGATGAAATCCCATTCAACAAACTGTAATATGTTTGCCCCTGTCTTAAAATTGTGGTCAGCTATAGGAAGGGCTCTTGCTACTCGGGCAGGGGGTTGGAGGGCTTCTGAGGAGTCAGGGGGTTGGGAAGGCTTCACGGGCACTACAGTTGTCTAAGCCTCTACTGTCTCTTGAACCAGAATGTGGTCCCCTCCTGGCCACAGTAGGGGGAGGAGCAAGGCAGGCAGAAGGGTCACCCAGAGTCAAGGGCACGTGGGTCTGGCCGGCACCACAGCCAGGCTGGACTTCTGCCTCTAATGCCTTCAAAGTCTGGCCTGCCTCTGCATTTACACTTTTCTCCACATTTTTTTTTTTTTTTTTTTTTTTTTTT
>NW_007730175.1:146572-164767 GCF_000696425.1 Galeopterus variegatus
GCAAGGACCCCTGGGTGTTTCATCTCCCAAGGATTCATGGCCCAACTGTTTGTAAATAAACCTGAAACAAATTGCTGTGTCCTCTGAAGGTTTTCTCAATAAATTGCTCACAGACACAGATAGAAGGAAAAGAAACTCAGCTTTTGGCAGAACTTTCACCTGTTCAACCTTCATTTGAGACCATCCTCCCATCAGCATCCACACACTCCCCAAATCCTGAGGAATTGGAGAATCTGCAAGCGCTTGCCCAACTAGCTTTGCAAAATGGGTTTCCTGCAATCCTCCTGCAAGTGCTATCAGCCACAAGTGAAGGCCAAGGCCACACAGCACAGAGCTGCAGCTTAACTCGTTTTGAAAATAAGCTGGGGCAAGCCCGCATTTGTGGCTTTCTCAGGCACAACCCAAGGACAAGATTACTTTAAACCACCACCACCTCCAGAAACCAATATAGAGAATCAGTTCATACCAGGCTCACCCTGGGAGTGTTCCCTGGGAATGGCAAAGGTGTTGCTTGCTCATTAGAATACCAGCGCGGTTGTAGAAAAGAACACTGGTCTTGAGGCCAGAGAACTTCATTCAACATGAATCAGACCAGTGGCCCCCTAACAGGCTGTGTGGCCTTGAGGAAGCCACCCACACTCTCTGGGTCTCAGTTCTCTCATTTGTAAAATGAGGAGGTTGAAGGTCCTGAAGGTCCTTCTTGTTTTGGCATGTCGTGACTGTGAATGTCTGAGGCAGGCATGAGGTGGCACCTGTCTCAAAGGCAAGTATCCCTGCTACCTGGCCTCAGGAGGCGGAGGAGCATCTGCCCAGACATCCTTCACAGGTGGCGTCCTGAAGGTCCTTCTTGTTTTGGCATGTCGTGACTGTGAATGTCTGAGGCAGGCATGAGGTGGCACCTGTCTCAAAGGCAAGCATCCCTGCTACCTGGCCTCAGGAGGCGGAGGAGCATCTGCCCAGACATCCTTCACAGGTGGCCCAGAAAGGCAGTCTGGCCTAAGGCCGAGACCTCAAGCCTAGGCTTGGCAATCCCACCCCTCCTCAAAATCCTCACTGTCTGCCAACTCTGGCCATGCATGTTTAAATACCAGCTGCTTGTTCACTTGCCAGGAACAGTCTCCTCCTCTAGCTATCATGCTATGGCATCCAGCAGGCAGGCAGGGCCAGACGACTTTCCACTCTGTCCCTTCCTCAAGGAGGTTTAGGATCAGCCAGCAGCTCAAAATGTTGTGCCAGGGTAGTTTGTCCTATAAGATGTGCCCAGCGCTTGCTTCCCGCTGGCCGGCCGTGGCTGTGCTCACCCACATAGGCACGCTCCCTCCCACTAATGTTAGCTCTCAGCCTCTTAGCAGCCGCTCTTGGCAAGAGGTTAACCCCAAACCTCTAGTTTCCACAAGGAAGAGAATGCATTCCCCACGGGTGCCAGATGGTTTGACCTTGCATCCAATACAATATTGCAACACTGAGGGCCACCCCCTAGCGAGGCTGGGGCTACAGGATGGGAGGGAGCATTAGAGGGTAGTGGCGCATTCCAAAGAATCCAGGGCAGATGTACATGAACTTCAGCAAGTTTCAATTAGCCCATGTGTAGAAACACAAGCATTTACCACCAACCTATCTTAATAATATTATCACTATCCAAGTGACGATAGTAATGATAATATTGTAGTAATAATAATAATAATAAAAAGCCCTGATATTTAAGTGCTCACTGCATGCCAGGCAGGCACTGTGCTAAGCTGTGTACACAGATCGCTTTTATATAATCTCCATAGTTACTCTATGTGGTGGTCCCTAGCGTTATACACATTTTTCAGGCAAGGAAACTGAGGCTGAGAGCAGCTAAGGAACTTGCTCGAGGCTGAAGAGTCTAACAGCAGAAACACAAATTAGACCCAGCCATCTGCTTCCAAAGTCTGGCCTGACCTCGTTTCCTAAGACAGGAATCTTCAAACCTACCTGATAGCTAGTTGTGTTTAATTATTCAGCAAACACTTACGAAGTGCCTACTGTGCATCCCACAGAGTATCAGGTGCTGGTTAACCAAGCTCCGTGCCCTGCAAGTCTAACGCTTCCAAAGAAACAATATCGTAGCTTATTCTCTTGGCCAGAGCCGAGACCCCCTCTGTATCGAAGTGACCACGAACACGCATTCTTGCCAACATCTGCAGATGGAGAACTTAGGATCATGATGTCCAACTTCCCGACCCTGCGTCGGAGGACACTAAAGTCCAGGGAGGTGAAATGCATGTGGCCCCTTGCAGAGGTCACATAATGAGCAGCAGGAGCGCATGAACAACCTGACCCCTCAGGAGTGTGCTGAGCCCGGGGCCAGGAGTCCACAAACCGCATGGGTCACTCACCTGCAGCATGTCAACCTACCCACCGTGTCCTGCATGCCCACCTCAGCTCTTCCCCGATGGGAGAGACCTTGGTTTCCCCTTCTGCACACCAGCCTGGGTGCACATTTGCTGGGCGAGTGCAGGGCTGGCTGCAGGGTTGGAGCTCAGGGATCCTGTCCGTGGAGCCTTCTGGGAGCTGACGGCTCCTACTCTTTAATATCACAGTCACCATGTACTGTATACTGTTGTGTGTCTTCCCTCATCTACAGCCCATTAAAACACCTGTTACCCCCAGGAGACTTCATCAGCCTCACTTACCTGCAAAGAAGCCAAGGTTTTTGGTGCAGTCCTATCACCACCCAACATTAGCCTGGGAGTGAGAGCTGGGATTTGAACTCTTCTGTCTAACACTCCCCCTGTCTGCAGCCTGATTTCATTCTCAGCCTCAGTCCCTCCTCCACCTCCCCTGGGGCAGCCTCAGGGCCCTGCTCACCTTCCTCCAAGGGGACTCCTGGCCTGAGAACTCAGAGCTAACGTAAGTCCACTGGGCACTGAGGTCCTCTCTCGGAGCCCCCTGCCCTGTCCCAGGGCACAGATGCACCCCTCTCCTAAGATTTTTATTCCCAAACACCTTCTATGGTCTTGCAAAAGGAAAGGGCATTAACAGTGTCAGTAATCAGACCTGTGCCTTCCCTGGAAAAAGAGAAACACCTTCACAGTCTACATCTGAACAAGCACGCTGCTAAAATATTTAACACTGGACAACTTGACAGCCATTGATAAAGAAGAGAGGAAAGAGGAGGCTGAGGTGCCTCGAGCTAGAGCCTGTTGTTACTGCACGAGGCAAGTTAAGCCTCTTTCTCACTTGGCTACTTTCTCAGGACAAGGACGGTGCAAAGATGTCAATTAAAAAAAACCGCTCTCTAGGGGCCGGCCCGGTGGCGCACTGCTATAGTGCGCTGCTTGGGAGTGTGGTGGCGCTCCCGCCGAGGGTTCGGATCCCACATACAGACTGGTTCCCGCTCACTGGCTGAGCGAGGCGCGGGAGCAACACCGAGGGGTGCGATCCGTTGCCGGACACGGAAAAAGACAGAAAGGAAAAAAAAAAAAAAACCGCTCTCTAGGGGCCGGCCCGGTGGCGCACTGCTATAGTGCGCTGCTTGGGAGTGTGGTGGCGCTCCCGCCGAGGGTTCGGATCCCACATACAGACTGGTTCCCGCTCACTGGCTGAGCGAGGCGCGGGAGCAACACCGAGGGGTGCGATCCGTTGCCGGACACGGAAAAAGACAAAAAGGAAAAAAAAAAAAAAACCGCTCTCTGCTCATTTGGGCTCCCTCCCAGGCTGGTGAGGGGCACTCTCGGAGGTGTGGCCACTGGGAGACCTGGGGGCAGGAGGGTTCCTCATCAGTGCTGCTATGTGGGGCCAGGTGGCTGGATTACCCCAGGCTCAGGGAGGCGTTGCACACCTGGTGTGAGAGGTCACACCAGGCTGAGCCAAGGCCGCTGGCTGGCCCAGTGGTAAACATCCTTGCCAAGTGCAGGAGAGACACTTGCTGATCTGGGTTACTGTCCTTGCCAAGTACAGGACAGATACCTCCTGGTGATCTGGGTTACTGGGCAGTTGCACCATGAATACACCTCAGTCTGCACCCTAGAGATACAACCACCTGATTATCCCACTTGCAGAGCCAGGCGGCTGCGGGGAGGGGGCAGCAGGAGGAATCTATGGCTCACCAAGCACCACCAAGTGCCTGAGAAACCCCCCGGGATCCACTCTGGCTCTGATGGTGAAGACGATTCTCTTGCGTGTATGTTAAGAAACTATGGCTTTCAATCGGGCTCTTCCATACGGAAGCACTAGCCCCATATGGCTATTTCAATTTAAATTAAAATTAGTTGAAATTAAAACAAAATTGACAATTCAGTTCCTCAGTGGTACCAGCCTCATTTCAAGTGCCCAATAGGCACCTGGGGCAAGTGGCTACTGTATTAGATAGTGGAAATATAGAATATTTCCATCATTGTAGAAAGTTTTAGTGGCAGCATTGTTTTGGAGAATAATCTTCCCAAGACTCCATCTGGCTAGTAAGTTAATGATCAGGGTTCTAAACATGGGTTTAGTGTCTGAAAAATTTTCAAGAAGAGAAGTTCTAGTCCTAGCTCTAACTCTTATTAGTGTTCTGACCTTGAGCAACCACCTGTTGAAGCCTCCATTTCCTCATCTGCAAAATGGGTACACAAACATTACCTACCTAAGGGTTGAGGTGAGAATGAAATACGATGCTGGATATGAAAGTACTTTGGCCCAGAAGCAGGAATAGTGAAAGAGAACTTACACTGAGTGCTTGTGTCAGTGGTCTTATAGAGTGGCTCATTTAATCCTAATGATGTTGTAAGTAGGCACTGTGTACCCCATTTTACAGGTGGGTAAATGGGTGCAGAGAGGTGATGCCCCCAAGGTCACAGAGCTAGAACTCAAGCTGGAACTTGAGTTCTGTCAACTTCCAGGCCTGTGCTCGTCCCACTCTAGACCTCAGAATTATACGGTCATCTCTCAGAAACCCTAGAAGCAGAGTTGGGGTGGTGACATTGCTGGGAGGAATAGCCTCCTTGCCAGCAGGGGGGCCCATGGTTTGGCACAGGCATCCGGGGGAAACATGACATCAGGGACCATCAGGGGCCAGAATCCAAGTCTAGCTCTGAAGCTAGTTGGCTCCTTAGTCCCCTCCCCATTCCAAGCCTCAGTTTCCTCCTCTGTAAAATGGGGGCTCAACAAGAATGCCCCCAAGTTTCCTTCTAGCTTTAACCAGCTGGAGTGTAAAATATCCATTTCTCACACATTGTTGCTGAAGCAAACCTGAATACGGTCTAATGCAGTTGCTTCTCCCAGTGGCAGTAATGGGAGGCTCCAGGAAGAGAAACGGGGTCAGTTTGGACACATTCGGAAAATCACCACCTTGCTCTGTGACTGCCCCTGGGTTTTCAAGTGTCAGCAAGTGGGTCCAGGTGTGGCATGAACAGAGACCACAGGGCCGGGGGGCTTGCAAACCCAGGAGAGCTGGAAGCCAGGGAGGTGGCATTCCTCTCCCAGCCCCTGCCTCGGGGGAGGCTGCCACCCTCTGTACAGGTGCTTCATAAACCAGCTTTCTAAAGAGACTTGGCAGTTTTCCAGGTGACAGATTCACCTCTCAGGAAATTTGTTTTAATTATGAAACATAAAAGCTTCAGGACATAAAGGCTACATTTTAAAAGGCCCTTTGACTTTTAAATAAGATGGTTCACAATGATTAAAGTTATTGCTAATAACACAAATCCACATCATTTGTAGAGTCTTTAGTTTCCTAAGTGTGTTTATATCTGTGATCACGTTGCATGTAATGAGCTCCTTGTGGGCCCAGCAGGGTTAGTGGAACCCTCATTGGACGGACAGAAACCGAGGCAGAACAGCTGGAGACAGACTTTTACCCAGTTCCCGTGTCTCCCGATTCCTATAGGGTCTGTTACCATTTCATTTGGGAATCTTGCATACTGCCTCCTTTTGCTTAATTCCTAGGATGCTTTTGAAGAAATATGTTCCAAATTATAACAGTAGTTATCATTTTTATCATACATTTACCATATACCAGGCACCATCCTAGAGGCTTTGGAAACATTTTAATTTTATCCTAACCCTAACCCTTACAGGGAAGTGTTATTTTCCCATTTTATAGATGTGGAAACAGGATCAAAAGGTCAAGCAGCTTAACCGAGGTAGCACAGGCAGTAAGAGACTGAGGGGATGTGAATGGGTCCGTCTTACTCAGCTGCCTCCCATTTTGGAAGAAAATTGCTGTAAGTGAAAGGAGCATCAGTGATTGATTCTTTGATATAGAATCAAACCCAGAAGAATCTTGCGGATGAGATCAACAGTCCTGATTTTCTCTGCTAGGAGAGCAATGCTTGAATGCCTTTTTTCTTTTCCTTGATGTATACATGTGTAGGCATCCTCAAAAACTTCATTCTTAAACTTGCAAACATGGCAACATAGCCGGTAATTTTAGAAGAGGGTGGAGAGAGAAGGAAGACACAGAGACCGAGCAGGACGCAGGCGTGGAGGAAGCGGGGGAAGCAGCTCCATGTGGCCTCCAGGTCCAGCCGGGGCTTCCTGGGCAAGAGGCCAGCTGCCCTCTCTGCTACCCTTGCCTCAATTTTCCAGCCCAATTGTCCTTCATGGTTTAGCCTAGGTCTACACAGAGACCCTAAGCATCTGGGAACAATTTAATTTTCTGAAAATGCACTAATAACTAAAAATGATATCTTTCCAACCATTTCCCAAAATGGAAAAAAAATAAATAAAAAAGACAGAGAAACCCTCTTCAAACAAACATTTAGCAAAAACAATCTCGGCAATGTCCAAGGTCAATCCAGAACTACATGTCTGAACATTAGTGGTATGTAATCGAACTGTCAAATTCTAGACTTTTTTTTTTTCCTTTTTGTCTTTTTTTGTCTTTTTTCCGTGTCCGGCAATGGATCGCAACCCTCAGTGTCACCCCCGTACCGCCTTTTTGTCTTTTTTTGTCTTTTTTCCGTGTCCGGCAACGGATCGCAACCCTCAGTGTCACCCCCGTACCGGACCGGGACCAGCAACGGGATCGCAACCCTCGGTGTTGCTCCCGCGCCTCGCTCAGCCAGTGAGCGGGAACCGGTCTGTATGTGGGATCCGAACCCTCGGCAGGAGCGCCACCACGCTCCTAAGCGGCGCACTATAGCAGTGCGCCACCGGGCCGGCCCAAATTCTAGACTTTTTGCTAACATGGAAGACAGTCGTGTGAGTACAAAGGTGAAATCAATTCAGGAACCTATTGTAGAACAAGCTAAAAATAAGTGAGGCTGTCTCTGGGTCCCAGACTCTACCACAGGGAGGACCACACAATGTATAGAGATGCACAGTGGGCCATCTGTCAGGGCCTACGTCTCAGAGTTGGGTGCGCAGGGGCCCCCACAGTGTGAGGTGGTGGCCAGAGGGAAGCAAAGCCACAGGACACCCATGGCATACCCATCGGCAGCGCCAATTTGACCTCATAAGTTGGGAAACCAAAGCAGTAAACATATTTGTGCCACCGATATCTGCACATGTATGAGACTGAGTTATCAAACTATCCTGTCACCGAGATAGAAAAATACATTTCTTAGATACTGAATTTGATATGTGATATCAGCTCTATTCAAGTCAACAGAGTCTTCAAAACACAATAGATTCCATAGAAGCATGTCACCTGATTACCAATAAGAGAGAAGAAAATGTGGCTTTAATTTGCTTTGCTCTTCTCTTGGCAACTTAAAACATAATTTTGATGGTGAAATACAACACAATATGGTACCCAAAGAGAGATACATGTGCAGCTTTACAATAAAACACAATCTCAAAAAATTTTAGCTTGCAGCAGAGCACTGTGGGCTACACGGTAAGGGACAGAAAAGAATTCACTCTCCTCAGCCTTTAACATATTTTAGCAGACCAAGAAGTCAATGCTGGAAGAGAAAGCTGTCCAGGATGAAACTTCAACCTCAGGAGAACAGACTGAGATCCCCAAGACAGTCTCCACACCAAAGAGAGATATGGTCACTCAGCTCACTGCACTAGAAAAGTCCATCCCAAGACAACAACAGGGAACCAAAGACCTGCTGAGCTCCAGAACCAGCAGGTGTGACACTTGAATCAATGACCTCACTTAACGCTCACGGCAGTTTGATGAAGCAGATACAAATGTTGTCATCCCCATTTTACAGATGAGCAAACTGAGGTTATGTATGGAACCAGTAAGGAGCAGAGCTGGGGTGTGAATTCAGGGCTCTGGCCCTGAACTTCATCACCATCCCAGCTCCTGCAGCATCCACTGAAGTCTGGCCACCCAGCTCCCCTAGACAGCTGCTGAATTTCAGCTTCACTTGCAACACCTACTGCTCCCAGGACGTGCACCCCTGGCCTTGGCAGGACTTTCTTTGAGACCTGCCCAGGTCCACGTGCACGGCTCCCTTGGATTCACCAGAAAGAAGTACTGAGCCTTCTCCTCAAAGAAAAGAAGCATGCCCAACATTTGTGTTAAACTGGTAGGAATGAGCTTGCTGGGCAGAGAGACCTAGGCTTGGTCTTCTGGACCAATTGTCGATAGCTGTTAGATCCCCTGAGCATCTGGAGTGTCCTGTACTGTAGCCACTTGTCACATGTGGCTGTTGAGCACTTGGAAATGTGGCTGGTCCAAACTGAGATGTGCTGTGAGTATAAAATACACACCGGATTTTGAAGACAGTATGAAAACAAGGATGGAGAATAGAGACTTAATAATGTTTATATTGATTACATGTTGAAATGGTAATATTTTTGACATACTGGGTTCAATAAAATATTTCGGTAAAGTGAATTTTACTTATTTCTATTTAGTTTGAATGTGGCTATTAGAAAATTTAAGATCACACCTGTGGCTCGTCTTACATTCCTATTGGACAGAGCTGGTCTGTATCCTTCTGGATACCTTTGTCTCCTAAGCATAAGATGGAATCTGTTGTGGCCCTATTCTCTCAGGTATTGCCACCCCACTGCCCCAGAATTCTCCCCAAGGGAGGGGAGACAAAATCACCCCACCTGTCAGGCTGGAGGGAAGAGTCAAGCAGAACTCTTTCTGAAAAGCCTCAACCAATGGGGGGTGGTGGGAGGCCTTTTCCCCAGGACCCCAAAGCACGGGAGGCTAACCCTCCACCAACCCCATTTCCAAGGACCAAGGAAAGACAGCTTCTGGATCTAAAGGATCTAAACAGAACACGAGCCATGTATGCAAAAGCCACATGCTATGTACTTTTTAAAATTGGGGGAGCCACATTAAGAACAGGAGCAAGACATAAGTGGAATTAATTTTGATAATACATACTAACTCAATATATCCAAAATATTATCATTTCACATATAATCAGTATTAAAATGATTAATTATGTGTTATATTGTTTTTTTCACACTACACCTTCAGCGTCTGGTGTGTATTTTACACTGACAGCACATCTCTGTTCATGCAGGGCCAGTGGCCGCTGTTTTAGACCCTGCAGCTCCAGAGAGTGTAAAAGTGTCAAAAGGAGCAAAGTGACCAGAAACATGATCAGAACCTAAATGTCCGCTGTTAGGGAAACTGTGATCAGTCATATGCCTTCAGCCTTTAAAAGACTGATGTTTGTAAAGAGTTTTGATGGCAGGAGAAAAAAAGACTCTAAATATTTAAACTAAAAATAGTGGGCTAAAATACACTAAAATACTAACAATAATCATTAGGTGGTGTGATTGTGGATTTTTTCTTTTTAAAAAAATACTTTTCTATATTTTGCAAATGTTCTAGAAAAATTATGATTTCTCATACTAATTTAGAAATTATAATTTTAAAATTTCAAGTGATTAAAACAATGATCCATGAAATATTTATTGGAATACTATATGTCTGGCCCTGAGTTTTCCAAGATGATAAAATGTCTGGGGACATTGAAAAAGAGGGAGTCATTTTGTAGGGGTGGGGGAGTTTTTCCCTAGCTAGACAGATATTTTTCCAACGCCTTAACTGGGAATGTGAAAAATACATACCAGCAAGGGCTGAGGGAAATTGTACGCTAAGTCAGTAGCAGGAACGGGTATCAAATGCAGATTAAAAGTACATCTGTTTCGGCAGCACATGCCCGCATCCACGCTGTCCCAGAGTTGTGAGAGTGGCTATTGTTGGGCATAAAGGCAGCTGGGTGTCAAGTGGGAGTGCTCAGACTCGAAAAACAGGTGATCATGCATTCTTTCCGCATGTGCAACGTGTGAATCAAATCATTTATGAAATGTCTGCAGCTGTTTGGTAGGATACACAGGTACTAATTTAAAGTGTGTCTTTGCCTCACTCCTACACCAAGCGTATCTCTCTCTCTCTTTCTCTCTCTCTCTCTCTCTCTCTCTCTCTCTCTCTCTCTCTCACACACACACACACACACACACACACACACACACACACACACACAGAGCTCCCAAACAGCCACAGGCCCAGGGATGCTGCAGAGCTTTTTCACACCGTGTCTATATATGTCCACAGTGTCTGCATTTCCCCAACAGCATGAAACCCGGAGCAGCAGCTTCTGCACAAGCACAAGCAGCATCTCACTTAGGAAAGGACAGGCAGGTGAGCTGTAAGTGGGAAGGTCTAGACGTCACAGTCACATTTGTCATTTGTCCTCCTCTAATCTTGAGATCTCTGTGGAGTGTGATTGCTGCTGGTGACAAGCCAGTCCTGCTTCAGAGATTAAATCAATTGCACCCATTTGCCTCAAAAGGTAATAAACTAGATTCGTGGTTGCCCAGGGCTGAGGGGGGTTGAGATAGGGTGTCTAAGGGCTGCAGGGTTTCTTTTGTGGGGAGATGAAAATGTTCTGAAATTGATTGTCGCCATGGCTACACTACTCTAGACATACTAAAAGCCATTGAAGTACACTTTAAATGAGTGAATTATATGGTATCTGCATTATATAACAATAAAGACGGGTTGGTTTTTTTTAAAGGTCAGTAAGCTCAGATTTGAAAGCAACTCACTTCATCCCTTCTACAACAATGGAGCTTTCAGTCATCTCAGGTACAACTTCACCTGTACAGAGAACGGGAATGGCTATTCCCTTCTTGCAAAACACCCAGTTGTCTGTCTGAGGAAGGCACCGTGGTCTTCCAAAGACTGATAAATTTCACTGACCTTTCTGTTGCTCCTGCAACTCTGGCCTCATCTGAAGTGACCTCGCCTGTAACTCTTGTAGCATCCTCAGGAACAGAAGGTAAGTTGGATGGGCCAAGCCCAGGGCTCTCTCTGGGATAATAAAAGAAAGCAATTGATAGGATAATGTAGATGGGAAGAGGGACATTTCTCTCCATGTCCTATCGAAAAAGCACGTTTCCCACTTAGAGCTTTGAGTGACTACTACATCAAAATCCCTAGAAAAAATGAGCTTCAGGCAATCAATGGCTTTAAGATGCTTTTGAATCATTTTGGCCTTCTCTGCCTGAATAAAGTCAAATTCAAAAAGAGATCTGGACTCCAGAAAAACATGTGACTGACCTATCACCCAATAGTGAGCTGCTGGCCAGTACACATGTCACACTTTCCCAACAGGGTGAATTAGATGAATGAAAGAACACAAGAAAAAGGGTAAGACACATTACAAAACAGCTCGCATGGGGCCTCCAATCATTTCTGTCCCACTTTTCAGAATCTCAGCACATCCAGAGAGGGCACATTTAAGCAATTAGATATGGGAAATTTAGCTTTTTGAAAACCACCTATCTATTTGATTAACTTTTAAAAATTAGCCTGGGAATCACCTTGAAACTGACCCCTTAATAAATAAAGGAATTTATTCTTTTAAGTACCTGTCAGCCTGGATCTCTTCTGGAGCCAAGCGCTGCAGCTTTAGGTCCCGAGTCTCATCAGGTTCTGGAGGTGAGGAGACACCCACCTTCCCATCCCCAGCAGGAGTGGGGTACTCTGGCCCTGGATGCTCCTCAGCCTGCTGGTGCACAGTCGGGCTGTCCCCATGCACGGTGGCTGCATCCTCCATCACCCAAGTCCTATCAGAGCAGCCTGGGTCCTGGCAGCTTCCTGGCAGCACCAAGTCCTGAGCCTTGCTGGAGAACACTCTTGTAGTACCTACTTCAGGAAGGTCACCTGATGCACGTGCCTGTGTCTCAGCTGTGCTCAGCATGACGTCACCCTTTGCTCCTCCAGCAGCTCCTGCCACCTTGCCGGGCTCCAGGGGAGTGTCCAACACTTCTCCAGTTGATGGCTCAAGGGTGCTCTGGTTGTGCAGAGCATTGTGCATTTCCAAGATGCTGGTGGCACCTCCAGGCCTCCTGTCATCCTCAAGTGAATCAGGGGTCCAGGGCTCATTGTTGGCCTCAGGCATAATCAAAACATTCTCATGAGGAGAAGAGGCTTCCAGGGCACAGGCGGATCCTGGCACGTCACCTGGTTCCCCTGTGTGAGCCACATCCCAGGTACTGTCTTCTCTATTTTGACTATTGCAGGCAGATGCTTCCTGGTGCTGTTTTCCAGAAGGAATTCCATCAACTTGAGCGCAGGCCCCTACTCTGGGGCTCTGGGGAGCCACCTGAAAGTCAGAGGCTTTCTCAACAGGAATCCCCTGAGTAGCTGCCTTTGAGGAAAGACCTGAAGCTGATTCCTGCCCATCTCTCCTCTGCTGTGAGTGAGCCTGGCCTTCCAGGCATAGCCAGCCTTCCCCAGTGCTGTCTGGCCTCTTGTTACTCCTCACTATTGGTGGCACACCTGTCATCTCACTCCCCACACTGGCACCTGGCAAGCTCTTCTCCAAGGCTAGCCCTGCCAGAGCTGGCAGCTTGTCTGGAGCTGGATTCTGGGAATCCAGTTGTGAAACAGCCTCTACAGCCAACCCTTGTTTCTTCTCCACCCAGAGCCCAGCAGGAGGTGCAGGGAGAGGGATGACAGCCACTCCTTGAGTCCCATCTAGAAGCTTCTCTGGACTCAGCAGCATGGGGAGTTCCTTGCTTGCCACACTCCTCCCAGCTCCTGCCTTTTCTCCAGGAGTGCTTTGGGGCTGATTGGTGGTCAGGGCTCCGATCACAGGCTTCTCAAAGATCTTGGTGAGGTGCTGCCTGAAGTCAGGGAGCCCGGCGATCCCTCCGATCTGCTTGGAGCTTGTGTCCACACCACCTGCCGCGCCCCTCCTCGGATCCTGGGAAGGTTCTACCGTCCTCTCCCCACTGCCTTCTGTCTCTGTTGCTGTGCCACCTGCCACGCCCTCCTCAGTGGCCCGGCTTGCTGGAATCTCACTGGGTTTGGCACCTGTACCCAGAGCCATTGCTGTTTTCTCCTCCCCTGTCATCTCCTTACCCTTGGCCAGAAGCGGCATCCTGTCCAGGTAGGGCACAGAGTCCACAGGTCTCTCCACGGTTCCAGCTTTGGGCCTTCCGCTGCTGGCTTGCACTGCAGAGATCTCCCCTCCGGCAGCACCTGGTTGCAAGAGGGAGGTAAGGGAGCCAGCAGACAGCTTCACGGGGCCAGCATTTTCCAAGGCAAGCAGGGGCTCCTCTATGGGACAGGGGCTTTCACTGGGAGCTCTCGGGCTCTCAGAGGAAACAGGCTTTACTCCACTGTCTTCTGCTCCTTTCCTGGCAGCACCATCGATATGCAGGTAAAGAGTGTGAGGAGCAGCCTCTTCGGGTGGCCCTGACGGCTGGAGCCTGTTGGGGTCTGGGACAGCCTGGTGTGCAGAAATATCCACGGTGCTCCTGGGAATCCCACCCAGCTCTCCGGCTGGCAGCAAGGCCTCCTGGCAGCTGGGCGCGGGCTGCTCAGCTTGGCAGGGCTCTCCTAGGGCAGAGGTGGAGGCATCCTCCCCAGGCATGAGGCAGGGCTCAGGCTGAAAGAAGCCACCGTTCTGAGCAGCTTCCTCTGGTTCCTCTGGACCCTGCTGCATCCCCGGGACCCCTTCATCAGCATTCCCTCCAGTCTCAGCCGTCCCACCTTCACTGCCTTGCTCCCCAGCTGATGGGAGACTCCCAAGAAACTTGGGAGCCTCTGCGTCCGAGGTGGCAGGGCACTCCATCTCCTGCTGCGGGGCCAGCGCCGGTTGCAGCCTGCCTGCCTGGGTTTCATCACATGCCTGTCTCTCCGGGGCATCCTGGGTGGGTGTGACCCTGGAGCTGGCGGGCTCTGGGGCTGGCAGGCAGCGAGCTGCATGCAGGAGAGCTGGCGAGTCAGGCGGACAAGGCGGGGTGCCCGCTGTGTTTCTACTTGCCGTCTCTGTCTTCCCCAAGCCCTGGAGCGGGGGCCAAGTGTCAGCGGCGTCAGAAACTCCTGCTTCCCTTCGACGTGCTTCTTCATGCAGGCTGCCGGCTTCCAAAGCACCAGCCAGCTCCTGCTGGGACTTGTTTGGTCCCTGCCCAGCACAACAACTTTCCTTTCTGCTCAAGTCACCTGCGAGAGAAGAGTCTTTTAAGCTGTCTGCTGCAGGAGGCGAGACCCTTGAGGGCTGACCACCACGGCCTGCTCCCTCTTGCCCGTTCTCCGCTGGTGCAGGCAACTTCTGTCGTGCTGGTGCTGACACTTCAGACTCCTCTGTCAGAGAACTCACCAGAGCCAGCTCCCTGGGGGATGAACTTGGAGCCTCAGACAGGCATCCTTTGGGGAGCTCACTTTGAAGTTCTGTTCCTGAAGCACACTCCTGTCCCCCATGAGTGGGCAATTTCACATCCTCCCAAGGTTTCAAAGGCATGTGGATTTGAGAAGAATCAGTGCCCTTGTTTTTAAAACCTAAATCCCTTGGATAAGTCTCTTTCCCTTTTTCAGGTGGTTGGACCTTCTCCCTGAGCACATCAAAGACAGATGCTTCTGGGTCTAACTGGGATGGCTGGAGACAGGGCTCAGAGGACAGTGGGGGCCTCTCGGATGCCGCTTCTGTTATCTGGCTGTCCCCTGGGCAGGACAGGTTTCCCTGCCGATCTTTCTCCAGGCTGAGTGTGGTGAGCCCACTGTCCACTGCCAAGATCTCCCCCACGGGGGTACATGGCACGTCAGCACGAACCTCCTGTCCAGATGTGTCATGCCCTGGCTCATGGGGGCTCCAGGCTGAGTGTGGTGAGCCCACTGTCCACTGCCAAGATCTCCCCCACAGGGGTACATGGCACGTCAGCACGAACCTCCTGTCCAGATGTGTCATGCCCTGGCTCATGGGGTTGGCCTGGGAGTGTGAGCAAGCCATCCCCGTCACAGCTGCAGGGACTCTGCGGGGATGACAATGGGCCTGTTGTCTTTATCTCCAATGTGCTGTCTACCTCCTGGGCTTTGGGTAACACCTCTGCTGCAAGAGACGACAGGAAATCTGATTTCTCAGATTCTAAAGCAGGAAGAGACTCCATTCTTCCCAATCCTCCCTTTCCCTGAAGGATGGCAGGACATTTGGTCTGCAACCCCAGCCCCTCCCCAATGGCTCCTTCGGGAACAGCATGTTCACCAGTTCCATCTGGTGCAGGGGGCAGGACCAGGTCCTCCTCATGGAGCTCGTGCAGCGAGGCACATGCATCAGCCACACGGGGTTCTGCCATCACCCCCCTCGCTGTGGCTCCTTCGGGAACAGCATGTTCACCAGTTCCATCCGGTGCAGGGGGCAGGACCAGGTCCTCCTCACGGAGCTCGTGCAGCGAGGCACATGCATCAGCCACACGGGGTTCTGCCATCACCCCCCTCGCTGCCTCTGCTGACTGACAGTCTGGCCCATCCGTGTGCCCAGCACCTTCTTTTCGGGGTGGCTGTGCTGAGTCTGAGCTGGGAAGGACTCTGGTCTCTGCATCGCTGCTTAGCTTTGACACCGCATCTTTTTCCACCTCTGGATCAGGCTTGCAGCTGAGGGCCTGAGATTCATCTGCCCCCACGTTCCCAAGATCTGCACTGTCAGAGGGCTCTGGGGCCTCTTCCTGTCCTCTAAGGTTGTCCCCAGGTGATCTGCTTTCCTCTTTGGCCAGAGCTAGGCTTTCAGTGTCTTCAGAGACTTCATCTTCTGGCTCCAGTGACCTCCTAGCACTGTCACTTGATGCACTGGGAGCAGGAGGGGGCAGCAACCCTTGTTGGACTGCAGGGCTTTGCTCCCTGCTCAAGTGCTCTCCCCTGTCCTGGGGTGAAGGCGCAGGAACCTCTCCCAGGCTCCCTTCTGGATGTTCTCGCTCGCTTCTGAGATCTGACACATGCTTCTCCAGTCCTGCCATCCTTGCGTCCACCAGCTCTTGAGCTGGATCTGCAGGAACTGGCACCTCTGCCCCAGAAACCGTCTCCCTGGCCAACCAGCTGGGTCCTTCTGTAGCAACCAAAATTGGAGCAGCTAGATGTGAAGTGAGGTTTGAAGCTGGACACATTTCCTCAGTTGGGGTGAGTGGGGAGGACTCAGTGCTCACAAGCAAATTTTCTTCAAGCTGGCCACCTGCTGCCACACAGACAGCTTCACGGGGCTCGGTTCCTTGTATTCCTGTCTGCAAGTGACCCTGAGCATCACTGGCATCCAGAGTCTCCTTCCAGGAGCTCCTGGCCCCTGCCGCCAGGGCGGGATCCAGTGCATCCTGGAGCAGGTCTGCATGCAGCTGATGTGCTCCCGTCTGCTGCTCGCAGCTTTCCTGGGAAGCAGCATTCACTTCAGCTTCTTGGGCAGCCCCTGAATTGCTCCCAGTGGGACGGCAGGCCTTGAAGAATTTCAAGTCGCCGGTTAAATCCTGAGGCAGCACCTCCACTGGGCATTTTTCTCTTTCTGAAGTTCTTGGGGCTGGATCTTGTAGGATCAGGGTCTTGGGTTTTAGGGGGGACGACTCTTCCAGACCAGCTGAGCTCTCCTTGCCCAGCTGGGCTTCAGCAGGGGCTTTGGGGGACACTTGTACAGAAGCCACTTCCTGCCTGGACTCTGGGGGAGAAAAGCTACCTGCAGCCTCTTTTCCTTGGGATCCTAAACCACCAGGCTGGTCATGTTCTGCATGCAGCTGTCCCTTCACCAGCTCTCTGGTAGGTACTGGTGAGATTCCTGGCACCTGGTCAATGCAGCTGGAGGAAGAGGAGGATTTCTGTTCCTCTTCTTTCAGCTCTTTCTCTCTTCTTGCACTGGGGTTGACGGCAACCACACTGTGCTGAGTAGAGCTGCCCCCCTTGGGAGCACATGCTGCCACAGCATCCCCTGGGGCATTTGGGGAAGGTTCCCTCCCAGGGCGTTGAGTAAAGGGACCATCTTCAGGTGCCTCTGCTGGGCTTGCCAAGCAGCCTTCCGGGGAGCACTTGGCAAAGGGCATGGAGGCCGAGGGGCACTCCTGCTCCCAGGGTGGATGTGGGCCAGGCAGTGGAGAACCTTCTGGCCCTCTGGCTTCCTCTGGGCACTTCCTTGGCTCAGTCACCTCTGGGGACTCGGTGCACAAATCCAGACTGGCAGAACTCTCAGGAGCAGAGCAGGAGCCTCCAAGCCCAATGCTGCCAACAACGAAAATATTTAATGTTTCACTGGTTCTCATGGATGCCAAGGACAGATCCACCCCACAGGCAGAATCACCCCCAACCCTCCCCCATGAAAGGCCACCAGGTGCCCCCACCACAAACACATCATCCCCAGGTAGCTCAGTCCTCTCCAGGAAGAGCAGCTCAACCCCTATCCCTCCCATAACCATTACACCTGCCCTCACTTTCTCCAGAAATCAGTGCAGGAGATCTCGAACATTCTGTTTGGGGCTTTCCATGCTGGTCAGTAGCAGATATGGAAATATGGAAACTCATTCATAATAGTCTAAAATGTGGGACACCCCAAAAGTTTTTAATAAGAGTAAACTATATGAAGGGGGTTGAACCAGTTCTACGTGGATTACAAGGAGGTCCTGAGCACTCCTGGGTATCCTGAGATGTTTGGGGAAAAGGCACACCTCAGCAAAGTGAAATACAGAGCTGTTCTCAGTGACAATTTAACTTGAGTCTCCATATTTAGCAGGTGGCACAGTGAGAGGCATAATCCAAAAGTCACTTCTATCGCACTGAGGAATTTCTGCATGTGAGCTGTATACAACGCTTGGGAGCTGAATTACCTTCATATCCATATTTGCCTTAACTTGAACACACTTAGCTGGGCAATGGGTGAGAAAAAACTAAGAAACATGCAGGAGACTTGGAGGAACTTGGCTCAGAATTGTGGACTTGCCATAGATGACCAACTATTTAGGTGCTATAAAATAGCTTATCATGTGCTATATTTGGACTCACGTTGCTAAATTCTATATAGTTTTAATTTAATACACTTCTTACTTTAAAAATGATATATAGCC
>NW_007730175.1:166009-166921 GCF_000696425.1 Galeopterus variegatus
CCCCCGCCCCCATTCCAGCTTTCATGCAAGGCAGTGCACGCCTACTCATTTATGAGGGATGCACAGCGGGAAGGCGAAGTACATTCCTGTTAAATTTAAAAATATGCGCCATGGACTGAATTCTGTCCCCCCAAAATCCATATGTTGAAGTCCTCATCCCTAATGTGACTATAATTTAAAGATGGGGCCTTTAAGGGGGTAATTATGGTTGCATGAGGTCATGGGGTGGGGCCGTGATCCCATGGGACTGGTGTCCCTATAAGAAGATGAAGGGGTTACAGTCTGAGAGGAGGGTGCAATCCAAGAGCCCAAACCTGGACAGCCCCACATCTGCTCCACCTCTTTTCACCGAGGGTTTGAGGCAATGTTTAATTCCCCTCTGTCCCCACCCCACTAGGGGAAGTCACAGGAGCTTTCATTAAAATTTTATTGGAACAAAACCTCCAGAGGTTCTTTTTAAACACATCTGCCTAGAAGCAAAGGGCGATGGGTGCCTCCAGCCTCTCCAGGTGGAGTCCAAGACAAATCCTTCTCGCTCAGCCTTCCTCCCTTGAAGGTTAAGTTCTCTTACTTATTAATTCATTCGGTAACTGTTTACTGAAGCCTGCTCTGGGCCAGGCACTGGAGGAGGCCCTGAGATACAAGAGAGAACGAGACACATAAGTTTCCTGCCTTAATGGAGTTTATTAGTCCAATAGGGAAGATAGAGCACACAAAGCATCTGCAGAGGGCGAATGCAGGCTTAGAGAGGAAATAAGGCAATGCAGAATAACAGGGTGTGGGGGAGGGCTAGTTTAGATGCACTGATGGTCCCTTTGGGGAGGTGACATTTAATTTGAGAAGGGATAGAAGAGAAGGAGCCAGTCAGGAGAAGGGCTGGGGGGACAGGGAACAGCGGGAAAGATTCTCTTA
>NW_007730175.1:167296-170156 GCF_000696425.1 Galeopterus variegatus
TGCTAAGCTGTCTGCAAGAACACAAAGTCCAAGGAGGGCAAGAGGCTCTTTAGCCAGCCCCATTCCAGCCCCTGCCAAGCCCCTCACTCTGAAATGCATGTGACATCACGTGACACCCTGGGAGGCGAGGGGCACACACATCATCACCGAGGCAGTCATCCTTATCTGATGGCTCTTCCTACACATCTGACCCTGGAATGGGGCTGAGGACCTGAGAGAGAGCTCTCTACCGACTCACCCAGATTAGCACTTTCTGACCCAAACACACAGCTGACAAGGGCAAAGGAGAAAACTCAGAGGGTAAGTTAGACAAACTCCTCCAATCCACAAATGGTCACCAAGGACAGTCGGGCCCATGGAGAGCTCTGGTCCAGCACTGGCTGACGCTGTGAAACTACCTGGTGTTCGGTTAAAGTGCCTTGACCTGACCTTCTGGAAAGCACCAGGCCCAGGAGGGAACCCGAATAGCAAGGCTGTTGGCTCAATAGACAGTTCCCGAGCGCACAGCTCTGCACCTGGTGATTTTCCTCTAACAAGCACTTCACATTTCTTTATGTCCCATCCATTAACTGGGGCTTCATTGCTAGTAGGTAAAAAGATTGACAGTGTGTAATTGAAATGCAGCACTCCCATTTACGACATCTTGCTCCAGGAGCCCAGAACACAGCCCCCTCCAGCCCCCTTTATCACGCTGGAAGTAAAACGAATGAAGTCGCTTCCTTGTCCATCCCTATGACAGGAAGTGTCAACTTAGGGAGAGTATGTGTCTTCCCTTCAGGCTGACTGAAGTTATTCTCATCTGGGACAAGATGATAAACTCACTGTATTTGGGCACCTTGCAAACACGTGTGGTCTTATCAGAGAGCACCAGGAACAAATTTTCCACTGAGTGTGGGACACACACTAACTTTGTCTAAGAAGAACCCAAGCACTGCCTCATTTAGCATAAGCTGAGCACCAGAGATCTCTTTGATTGCCCATCAGAAGTAATTTTTAAAGCCACATTAAAGTCACTCACCAGGAGCAAATTTGCCTAAGGGCAGGAAAAATTCTAAGAACTGATTTGTCGAGGGCTCTGCATTAATTGAAGCTTACATAATATCCTTTTATGCTTCAAGATTGAGTTGCAATGTGTGGGCTAGAGGCTCTGCTGAGAAGCCACGGGCCAGCACTCTCGTGGGTTGGCCACTCAGTGCTCTCAGTGGAAGCCTTTCAACCCTAAGNTAGCATAAGCTGAGCACCAGAGATCTCTTTGATTGCCCATCAGAAGTAATTTTTAAAGCCAGATTAAAGTCACTGACCAGGAGCAAATTTGCCTAAGGGCAGGAAAAATTCTAAGAACTGATCTGTCGAGGGCTCTGCATTAATTGAAGCTTACATAATATCCTTTTATGCTTCAAGATTGAGTTGCAATGTGTGGGCCAGAGGCTCTGCTGAGAAGCCATGGGCCAGCACTCTCGTGGGTTGGCCACTCAGTGCTCTCAGTGGAAGCCTTTCAACCCTAAGGGGCACTGCCTTGTGTCGAGGTCAGGGAGGGCACCAGCACTGTAGCCTCCTGGTGCAGACCAGATGCTCACAGCACAGCAAAGGGAGAAGCATGGGCTGCAGGGGCCAGGGAGGAGAAAGATCTGCTGCAGCAGGGGTCTGAGCAGACGATGGGGATGCAGAAGAGGCCCTTCCCACAGCCCTCGCTAGAGACAACCACATCCAGATGGGTTCCTGAAAGCACAGTTCTGAAAACACACACATGGGCCAACTAGCAGTGCTCTAAGGCAGGAAGGAGGCCGGCTGCAGGAAACACAAACACAGCCCCTGTACTACTAGGCTTTAAGGAAACCAGCAAAGCTGGAAAGCAAAATTGTGAAGATGGAGAGTTGCCATGTACTGAGCATTTACTAAGGCCAGGCCCATACTAAGCACTTTTTAGTCATGATCGCATTTAACCTGCACAACATCCTGGCAGGGGAGATGTTCCCCCACCTTGCACATGTGAAGAAATATTCCCAGAGAGGTTCAAGACCGGACTGAGGTCCAGAGCTGCTGAGGCGAAGCAAGATCAAGTGCTGCAGTGCTGCCTGCCTCCAGAGCCTGTGCTGCCTCCTCCTGCCCCACAGGGGCTGCTTGCACCAGGCTCTCACCTGGACAGGTGCAGCAGCCCCTTCTCCCATCCACTCAGGCCCCCTTCATCCTGTTCTCCAGCTGCAGCCAGAGCAACGGCTTACTAATGAGAATCTGCTCCTGCTGCCCCGTGGGAAAACTCTCTGGTGGCTTCTTTGCCATCAGCTGTGGCCCCAACCCACCTTTCCGGCCTCGTCCCCTACAGAGCTCCCAGCCTGCATCTGCCTGGAGCAGGAACCCCTTCCTCCTGGAAGGCCTCAGAATCAAATTTCCTTTCACAGGCCTACCTAGTGCTAGTCACAGTTGCCATCAACACGCGTGATGGCCATTTCCCCCACTGGAGTATAATGGAGGCTGGGTCCTTGTCTCTTGTCAATATTGTATTCACAGTGCCTAGCATATAACAAGTGCTCAATAAATGTTGAATATATGAATGTATGAGTGAATGAAAGGACGGACGGATGGATGCATGGATGGACAGACACAGACAGATGATACAACTGAACCCAAATCAAGAATACTAAAGATGCAGAAATGCTCCCAAATCATGGTTGTTTCACTTGAAGATTAGGAAAGTTCTTTTCTTCCATACAATCATAGAATTCCAGTCATTTATTTAGTCCAAACCTCTCATTTCACAGACGACAAAACTGAGGCCCAGAAAAGGCAAAGTACTTTTTAAAAAATGCTTCTGTGAAACAAATGAGGTTAAGGCAGCACTTCTCACCCCCAGGTCCCCATG
>NW_007730175.1:170465-177217 GCF_000696425.1 Galeopterus variegatus
AATATATGAATGTATGAGTGAATGAAAGGACGGACGGATGGATGCATGGATGGACAGACACAGACAGATGATACAACTGAACCCAAATCAAGAATACTAAAGATGCAGAAATGCTCCCAAATCATGGTTGTTTCACTTGAAGATTAGGAAAGTTCTTTTCTTCCATACAATCATAGAATTCCAGTCATTTATTTAGTCCAAACCTCTCATTTCACAGACGACAAAACTGAGGCCCAGAAAAGGCAAAGTACTTTTTAAAAAATGCTTCTGTGAAACAAATGAGGTTAAGGCAGCACTTCTCACCCCCAGGTCCCCATGTGCATGGGTAGGTCTCAAGAGCCAGAGGGTGCGTTGCAAGTAATTCTTTATTCATTATAAAGTACAGGAGTCTGCGAGTGATTTGTGATATTAATAAATTACTCTAATTCAAAAGATGAGAAGATTTCCCCACATAACATCATCCCTGTTACTCGCTGCATTCCAATGCGCTTTCTGGAGAAGGAGAGCAGGGTAGATGAAAGCCAGCGGGTTGGACTGCAGACCCCGAGAGCCACCCGTCCTCACACGTGCTAAGCATGGTGGCAGCTGCGGTGGGAATGAGGAGTATGGGGCTGGCGGTGTCCCCAGCTCCTGCATTCCTGCCTTGGCCTTCAAATTAGGGACTTTCCCAACACTTCTGAGCTCTCAGCCAAGTGTGATGCCTCTGCCATATTCTCTGCCCCCTTATGCCATCCCCCAGGAGGTGAGACTTCTCTGATTCTGAGATGGGGAGAGCCAGCCCTCATGGGTCCAGTTTCTGCATGGGTGGGGTTCAGGTGTTCAGGGTCGCTGAGGTGAGCTGTCTGCCCTGCGACAAGGCCACTGAGGCCGCCCTCCCTGCCCTGGCACGGGGTGGGGCAGGTTAGTTCAGGGGCAGTTTGCGGAGTCCGATTCTGACATGTCCTGCAGCCCCACCTCGCCATTGGTAACGCTGACTTTCTTACCTCTGTCTGACTCCAGAGTCTATTTCACAACTGATTCAGAATCTGGTGGGGAGGGATGTGATTAATTAGTTCCCCAGACCCCAGCAGCAGTTTGGGATTAGCGAAGGGTTTTCTGTCCCCTCACATTCTGGGGGGCCGCTCTGTGCATGTGACCTTTGTTCAGGAGAAGTAGGGCTGAGACCCTGTCCAGGGAAAGTAAACTCCAGAACATTTTCAGTCCTTCCCAACATGAGATCAGAATAAAGCCGGTTAATTTGGGGACCATGTAGATCTTCACAATGTCACAGCTGGAATTCTACTAACCACCCAATCGACTGACCGTCTCTAGTCCTGCCCTTTGCTGTGTGTATTTTTCTCTCTATCAGTCCTAAGCCTGGCAGCCAGGGTGCCACAAGGTTGTGGGTAATCATGATTCTCTGAGGTATTCTCAGTCTATTCCCTTAATATGCCCACCCCTGGTTTTTCTTTTTTTCCTTTTCCATCCCAAACCAAGAAGACTGCCTAAGACGACATTCTCCCCAGGAACTTGATAAATGATTGGGTCAACTATAATAGATCATTTTGGATCAATTATTAATGACTAACAAGCATTGCATAGGGCACACCCTCCATTTTTACTCTTCTGTTAGGGGCTTTTAAAAACCAAATGCAGTGCTTCTCATAGTATGATTGTTGGGTGTGCAAGGAAGAAGATTCCCTGGTCTTTAGAAAACGTGGGAAGCACTGGATGAAGCGCAGTTAAACAAGCGTCTCCACCGCAGCACCTGTCAGGGCCTTTGAGACGCCACTGTGCACTGTGAGTCAACAGAAGATGTATACACAGTGTCTCCCCAACCTATTGTTCCTCAGAAGCCTTCCTCTGTCCCTTTCTCGGTAAAGCATTTAGTGGGACTGCTGTGTCGCAGAACATGCTGTGGGAAGCAAAGCCACAAATCAAAATGAGAATCGATAAGCACATTCCAGATGCCCCTGGGAACTAGAAGGACAGTCCTCAAAACACACCATGAAGGCAGCGTCTGCGCCCCTCTCACATTCTATCCTCTGCTGCATAGAATCTGCTTGGAATCCTGGAACACACGATCTGCTCTTTTGAGACTCAGAGCAAGGCCAGTTCAGGCCTCTGCACACAGGGAGTTCTCAAACCTCCCCTCTGCAGTGGGGTCTCCTCTGATGGCCCTCGGTGGTGGGACCCCCTTCTCCGCTCTCAGGGCTGCATGATGCCCCCTTGTCCATCCCCCCAGTGCCCTTCGTACAGGCTCTGTGAGCACCCCCTGGGTGTGACCTCCCAGAGGTTAGAGGGAGCTCATCTCCTTAATCTTTATATCTCAGTCCGGCACAGGCATGTTCTCTGTTGAATGACTGGCTGATGGGTGGGATGGATAAACAAATGAAGGAATACATTTGTTTAAGCTGATGGTTGTATAGGCACCGTAACTGCTCACTGAGCTTGACACCTGCACTGTGGGATGTATCACCTATTCCAGATACTTTGGAAAGGAATTTACATTCCAAGTGATCCAGGCCAAGGAAAGAATTCTCGCATTAACGGGAGAGGAAAACCACCATGCCTTAACAACTAGAACACTATATTTCATAGAAAAAGGCACGCCCGTGGAAACTTCTTTGCAATCCTAGCAGATTAGGTCCGATCCACATGTATGGTCCCAACTCATCCAAACAACCCTGCCTGTGCAGATGCCTGGGAGCCCACTGACCTTGGCCGCACAGCCAGACCTGGATTTGTATTGTTCTATTTTGTTAAATATATTTTTTATTTCTGGTGGCTGGCCGGTAAGGGGATCTGAACCCTTGACCTTGGTGTTATCAGCACCATATTCTCCCAAGTGAGCTAACTGGCCGGCCCCCCGGCTTTGCATTTGTAATCCAGTTTTATCTCACCTGTGCTCATTATTCTGTGATGGAAACAAAGTACGGAAAGCTTGAGCAACACAGGCTATAGATGAAAAGAAAATATTTGTAGGTTCTAAAGAGTTATTGGGGAAAACGGTGTGCAGATTAAACCCAGAAGTATCCTTACTATGCAGCCTACACTTTGCCACATGAACTTTTATACGACTTCATGGTCAAGGTGTCATTCTGCTCATGAGAATCCATTATCCAGCTTAGGGCGGGGGATGGGGACAGGCAACTGAACTGAAAGAAAATTCAAAACCTGTCTTTCAACCGATTTTTGTCAGCAACTCTCTCCTAGGTCCTAAACGGCAGCAGAACGACCCAATTTTGTGATTCCCAGGCTGATTGCTGGAAGGGGCTGCAGGATCGCCTCACATAAGTTCTCCCCAGAGCCAGAATGAACTCAGCATCTGTCACATCTGTCTTTCTGTTGTCCTTCAAATGTATCTAGATACTGTCGTGACAAAACACCAATTTATTTAAATACATTTCCAATATAATAATTACTTTTCATTGCTCAGACTTTTCTTAATGATCAAATAACAAAAGTAAAACTACTATCCCATTAGAGAAGGTACCTATTTTTTTCACAGTAAGGAAAGATCTTTAAAACTTTACCAACCCCAAATCAAGAAATTTGGTTGAGGGGCCGGCCCGGTGGCGCACTGGATAGTGCGCCGCTTGGGAAGCGCAGTGGCGCTCCCGCCCGAGGGTTCGGATCCCACATACAGACCGGTTCCCGCTCACTGGCTGAGCGAGGTGCGGGCGCAGCACCGAGGGTTGCGATCCCGTTGCCGGTCCCCGGTCCGGTACGGGAGCAACACCGAGGGTTGCGATCCCGTTGCCGGTCCCCGGTCCGGTACGGGAGCAACACTGAGGGTTGCGATCCGTTGCCGGACACGGAAAAAAGACAAAAGACAAAAAAAAAAAAAAAGAAAAAAGAAATTTGGTTGAATGTTTACCTGAATATGAATATTTCCTTAATTTTAAGTTAATCCCCCACTAATCGTTTATGGAAAAATGCAAATGACAGTTTTGCTTATATAGTCGGATTCTTGTGGTGTTTTTATTTAACTTTGACACCAGAAGGGTATTTTGAACAAGAGATAGTGATAACATGTTTTTGTTATATCCTTTCTTGCTAAGACTTTAACATGTATTAAAATCATTTTCCTGTCATAGTAAACAGCACAAAACATGGAACATAGTGGAATTGTCCCTTGATGACTGAAAATCTTTCAGAGAATTTGGGGCATCCTCCAAACGATAAGATGTCACCAGTGTCACCTAATTGAGATTGCACTCATGTATACTGAGCTCAAGATGTAATTAAGGGTTTCTTTTTAGAATAAATCCTAGTCACCAGCCTATTTTGTTGAGATTTGTCTCTCTGTAATCCCACTGACCTAAATGGGGGGAAAAAAAAGTGAATGAGTCAATATTACTGGCAGCCAAGCTGGTTCACTGTCAAAGATATAAAGACCATCCAGGTGCCTTCTCAGCACTAGCACAGCTGCAGTGACAAGTTTGGGAAGGTTAACTGCTACCAAAGTTAGCATTTGAGGCCATAAAAAGACACAGGAGACCACAAGTGTCTGTGATACAAGGAGCCCTTGAGGAGAAAAGAGAAATAACTTTTGCCCCTGGCATCCTCTCTCCTATTCTTTTTTTCTAGAAGCGTCTCCCCACCTTTTCCAAAATAAATGCCAGGTGTTTTGCTGCATTTCTATTTAAAACCAAAGAAAGAAACTTGATATTGTGGCCTTTCAGTGTTTTCAGAGAGCCTGGGTTGGAAAATGCCACATACAGAATTACTAACTACAAGACAGTTGGAATAAAGGGGTGTTGGCTACTAAAGGAAACATAGGAAAGGATGGACAGGGATCCCTGGGGGTGGAAAACAAGGCAAACCCTGCTGCTGCCCCAGCTGAAGGCAGAAAGTGACACAGGGAGGGGCACCCGGGTGGAGCCAGACAGTCTTCTTGACTTGTGCAGACGGAGCCAGGCATCTGGGGAGACCAAGGCAGCTGCAGTTCCCAGGGCGGAGTACCCGAGAGGAGAGAGTTGAACAGAGAAGGAACTTTGGAGGATGAGCAAAGTGCCGACAAGCATGTGCATGCACAGACACCACCTGATACTAGGTACAGACCATCTGAAAGGTTCAGAGGGAGCAACCCTCGAAACTCACACAGAGCTGAGAATAGCTCCTGTTCCCACCAGCCAGAGCAGAAACCTCATATTCCATGGGGCATCTGTTAGAGGACTAAGAAGGGTCTTGCCTCCGTTGTAGGGAAAAATAACCCTCACCTAAACGCTGCTCTGGTCCCACCTAACAAAGCAAGGCCCAAAAGGATTCAGCTGTTCCAAATCCCAGAGCAAAGTTCAAGAATATTTATAGGAATACAAAAATATCCAGAACCAAAAGCTTGAAGTCCACAGAGTCTAGCAGGCAAAGGAGCAGGGAAATGTGATCCACAATGAAAGCAAAAGTCAAGTAATCAAAACTAATGCAAAAATTACACAAATGATAGACTTAATATACAAGGACATTTTTTAAAGTACTATAACTGTATTCCATGGGTCCAGGAGGCTAGAGGAAAGACTGAGCATGTTAAACAAAGAAAATATAAAAGAGACCCGAACCAAACTTCTAAGATGAAAACTACAATGTCCAAAGTGAAAGATGCACTGGGTGAGATTAATAACAGATTATCCAAGGGCCGGCCCGTGGCTCACTTGGGAGAGTGCGGTGCTGATAACACCAAGGCCACAGGTTCAGATCCCATGTAGGGATGGCCGGTTTGCTCACTGGGTGAGCGTGGTGCTGACAACACCAAGTCAAGGGTTAAGATCCCCTTACGGGTCATCTTTTAAAAAATAATGATAATAATAATAGATTATCCATTGCAGAAAGAAAGATTAGTGAACTTGAAAACACAGTCAAAGAAATGCTCTAAAACGAAACACAGAATAAAGACTGAAAAAAAATGCACAGAGCATCAGTGATGTGACATGTTTAATTGGAGTCCCAAATGGATCGGGGGGTGGGGAAAGGGTGAAAATTACTCAAAGAAATAATGGATGAAAGATGTTCAAATATGATGTAAACTATAAACCCACACATCCAAGAATCTCACTAACTCCAAGCACAAGAAACAGGGAGAAATGACACCAAAAGCACATTGTAACCAAATTGCTTAAAACCAGCGAAAGAGTTAAAAATATTAAAAGCAGCCACAGAAAAAAAGAAAAAAGGTAAGAATGAGATTGAATATTTCTGTTGGAAATAATGCAAAAGCCAGAATATACGGGGGGGCAATAGCTTTAAAGTATTGAAAACAAACAAACAAACCAAAAAACTATCTACTTAGAACTCTTTGCCTAGAGAAAATATCTTTCTAAAACACCTGTATTTTAGGTGTTTTAAGGTTTCAGGTTTTTAAGGTTTAAAGGTTTCAAATGAATGACTTCAGCTTCCACTTCAAGAAACTATAGACACTGCTTGCACACAATATGAATATATTCAACACAACTGAACCGTAGACTTAGAAATAGTTAAGATGATAAATTTTATGTTCTGCATTTTTACCACAATAAAAAATCAACAAATAGCAGTGTATACAAGCAACCAGATACCAAAACATACACAGTGTTTAATATCATTTATGTGAAGTCCAAGAATGAGCAAAACTAACCAGTAGTGATAAAGGCCAGAACAGTTGTTACTCTTGGGAAGGGATATTGACTGGGAAGGAACATGAGAGAACATTCTGGGGTGATGGAAATGACCGAGAGCTAAATCAGGGTATAATTGACACAGGTGATAGGCGTGTAAACACTCACCAAGCTTGCACA
>NW_007730175.1:178217-182866 GCF_000696425.1 Galeopterus variegatus
TGGAAAAAAAAAAAAAAAAAAAAAAAAAAAAAGAATGAGATTGAATATTTCTGTTGGAAATAATGCAAAAGCCAGAATATACGGGGGGGCAATAGCTTTAAAGTATTGAAAACAAACAAACAAACCAAAAAACTATCTACTTAGAACTCTTTGCCTAGAGAAAATATCTTTCTAAAACACCTGTATTTTAGGTGTTTTAAGGTTTCAGGTTTTTAAGGTTTAAAGGTTTCAAATGAATGACTTCAGCTTCCACTTCAAGAAACTATAGACACTGCTTGCACACAATATGAATATATTCAACACAACTGAACCGTAGACTTAGAAATAGTTAAGATGATAAATTTTATGTTCTGCATTTTTACCACAATAAAAAATCAACGAATAGCAGTGTATACAAGCAACCAGATACCAAAACATACACAGTGTTTAATATCATTTATGTGAAGTCCAAGAATGAGCAAAACTAACCAATAGTGATAAAGGCCAGAACAGTTGTTACTCTTGGGCAGGGATATTGACTGGGAAGGAACATGAGAGAACATTCTGGGGTGATGGAAATGACCGAGAGCTAAATCAGGGTATAATTGACACAGGTGATAGGCGTGTAAACACTCACCAAGCTTGCACATTTAGACATCTCAAGTATGTATTTTATACCAATAAAAAAAGTAATAGAAAAAAAAAAGACACTGAAGAGACAGCAGGAGAGGGTCCCTGATTACCAGAGACTCATGGGGGTGGGGGATGAGGGACGAATGAGTTGAGCATCTGGAATTTTTTTTNCACACATCCAAGAATCTCACTAACTCCAAGCACAAGAAACAGGGAGAAATGACACCAAAAGCACATTGTAACCAAATTGCTTAAAACCAGCGAAAGAGTTAAAAATATCAAAAGCAGCCACAGAAAAAAAGAAAAAAGGTAAGAATGAGATTGAATATTTCTGTTGGAAATAATGCAAAAGCCAGAATATACGGGGGGGCAATAGCTTTAAAGTATTGAAAACAAACAAACAAACCAAAAAACTATCTACTTAGAACTCTTTGCCTAGAGAAAATATCTTTCTAAAACACCTGTATTTTAGGTGTTTTAAGGTTTCAGGTTTTTAAGGTTTAAAGGTTTCAAATGAATGACTTCAGCTTCCACTTCAAGAAACTATAGACACTGCTTGCACACAATATGAATATATTCAACACAACTGAACCGTAGACTTAGAAATAGTTAAGATGATAAATTTTATGTTCTGCATTTTTACCACAATAAAAAATCAACAAATAGCAGTGTATACAAGCAACCAGATACCAAAACATACACAGTGTTTAATATCATTTATGTGAAGTCCAAGAATGAGCAAAACTAACCAGTAGTGATAAAGGCCAGAACAGTTGTTACTCTTGGGAAGGGATATTGACTGGGAAGGAACATGAGAGAACATTCTGGGGTGATGGAAATGACCAAGAGCTAAATCAGGGTATAATTGACACAGGTGATAGGAGTGTAAACACTCACCAAGCTTGCACATTTAGACATCTCAAGTATGTATTTTATACCAATAAAAAAAGTAATAGAAAAAAAAAGACACTGAAGAGACAGCAGGAGAGGGTCCCTGATTGCCAGAGACTCATGGGGGTGGGGGATGAGGGACGAATGAGTTGAGCATCTGGAATTTTTTTTTTTTTTTTTCCCTTTTTGTCTTTTTTTACTGACCGGTAACGGGATCGCAACCCTCGGTGTCATGCCCGTACCGGGGAGGGGACCAGCAACGGGATCGCAACCCTCGGTGTTGCGCCCGCACCGCGCTCAGCCAGTGAGCGGGAACCGGTCTTCACATGGAATCCGAACCCTCAGCGGGAGCGCCGCCGCGCTCCCAAGCGGTGCACTCTCCAGTGCGCCACCGGGCCGGCCCAGAGCATCTGGAATTTTTAAGGCAGCGAAACTATTCTGGGTAACACTGTAATGGTGGATACACGACATTATGCATTTGTCAAACCCCTACAACAGGAACAGTGAACCGTAATGTAAACTATAGACTTGAGTTAATAACGATGTATTAATATGGGCTCATTAATTGTAACAAATGATAGGGCTGGCTGGTTTGCTCAGTTGGATAGAGAGTGGTGTTGACAACACCAAGGTCAAGGGTTCAGATCCACATACAGACCAGCTGCTAAAAAGAAGAATATTGCAACAAATGTACCACACGAATGCAAGACTGGAATAATAGGATAAACTATTTATCCACGAGGGAGAGGCATATGGGAACCCTTCTACCATCTGCTCAATTTTTCTGTAAACCTAAGACACACAGCAAGTCAGAGGCAGGACATGCCAGGGCAGGAGCTGGAGCAGGGCCCGAGTCACCTGGGTGCTGGGACCACAGGCTCTGCCGCTTGCTTGCTCTGTCCCTAGTAGCTACTGCAGCTGCTGCTCACAACACAAATCGGAGTTTTCTTTCTTGTGTTTCTAAGAATTGACCCTGTTTACAGGAAAATTAAATTTTAAGGATAGACTGAGGTTTACTTTCTAATTATGGAGTCCACAGACAAATACTTGCAGAGCCCCGTGAGAGTTAGCCTGTGGCTGGGTCTGGATTTTCAGTGGCATGCGACCAAGCTGGATGCCAGTCTCCACCGTGCATGCCACATTCTGTCTGTGTGACCTGGGGCAGGTTCCTGGACCTCTCTGCATCTCTGCTTCCTCATATGGCCCCCTCAGGTCACCCACAGTCATGCACGTGGAGCTGCTGGCTGAGGTGACATGTTTGTGCCAGCTTGCATAGATGTAGTCCACAGACGACAGTGGGGGGTGAGGAGTGAGAAACATCTTTGCCTTTCATCTGAAGCCCGTTTATTTCACTTTTTTGAACCATGTTTCTACACTTCTGTGAAGCTGCTGCTACCCAAACGCCAGGGATTCTTTTGTTCTAAGTAGGAGTTTGTCTTCTGAAAAAGCCAAGAAGTTGAGCTTAATGATTGTGCTACTTCTATTTCCCAGATTGGAAGAAGCTCTGAAATGTCCTATTGAAAAGGCAGGTGAGTCTGTGCTTCCTGAACCTGCTTCCCGTAGACCTGCAGTAATTGCAGCCGCTCCCCCAACCTCTACCTCTGCTCGCTTTTGAAGACCCAGTCCCAAGGCCCCTCCCCTGGGGAACTGTCCTGGTTCCCGGAGCAGAGCCAGCCCCTCTCTCCTGCCCCTGTGCTCCAGAGACCCCACCTAGAGCATTTAGCTTTTCTAGAAGTATTCATTTCCCTGCCTTTCTCTACCACTGGACCACCACATTTTTTTCATCTTTGTACGTCTGGCCCCAGCCCAGAGCTTGGACTCTGGTGGACAGTGGGCGCGTATTTATCAAATGGACTAAGAAACCTGCCCCCAGGAAAGGATGAGATGCTCAAGGTGTTGGACATATGGCAGCCAATGAGCTGTCCCAGGAGTAGGAAGAGAACCCTGCTTTTCCCTCAAAGCTGGTGGCCTGCTGGGATTCCCCCCTGGGGGCTCAGTTTGTAGAAGTCAGGACACTGTCTTTCCAGGCTCACCTGGTACCATAGGATATCCTCCTGGACATGGAGTCTGTGACCACGGAACCGAGCAAACATGCCTGACCCTAATGTTTCTCACAAACCAGCACAGGGTTTCATCTGCCCGGCAGCTCACGCCAAAGTGTCAGGAATCTTCCTTTTTTTTTTTTTTTCCCCTTTTTGTCTTTTTCCGTGTCCGGCAACGGATCGCAACCCTCAGTGTCGCACCCGTACAGGAATCTTCCTTGATTCTCCTCTCCCTCCTAAAGCCAGTCCATCAGCAAGTCCTGGCATCTCTAGCTCCAAAATATGCAAAATATTCAGCGTTGCACACATTTTCTCCATCCTCGCTGGTGTCACCTTAGTCCCTGCATTCGCAATGGGCCAATATCAAGGGTGGGGGAGGTGAAAATTGGTTCTTGGGAGGAGAAAAAAAATCTTAGCTTTTACAATGGTTTGTGGCCTCAAAGGCCATAGTGTGCACACACATGCGATATATCTATAGTTTTGAGATTTCTTAGGAGGGGAGGGCAACTGGGGATAAAAATGTCTCTCAGGGTTCCCTGTGGGGGGCGAGGAGTGAGTGATCCTGAAAGGAAGGTTGGGAATCCTGCCCTGCCTCCAGGCACCGCCACATCTGGCCGGGGGCTGCACTGGCCCTTCTGCCACCTCCTGCTCCCGTCTCGCCCCCTGCATTCTCCACAGAGCAGCCAGAGGGAAATCCACATTTCTTCCCACGCCTCCAAGGCCCCAGCCTGTGTGATCTGGTCCCGGCCCGCCTCTTCCCCTGTCACTACCTCTGGTCTCCTGTCTCTAACACACCAAATTCATTCCCTCTGCCCCCTACATCTTCCCATGCCTGCTTCCTTCTGCCATTCCAGACTCCTTCCCTGACCGTCTAATCCAGTGCTTCTCAAACTTTGGGGATGCCAGAACCCCCTGGAGGGTTTGATAAAATGCACATTGCTGGGGCCCACCCCCAGAGTTTCTAACTCAGTGACACAGGGGTGGAGCCCAAGAATTTGCGTTTCTAACAAGTCCCCAGCTGGTGCTGAGGCTGCTGGGCCAGGAGCCTCACTTTGAGAACCATGGATCTAATCTAAAGCAGCCGCCCCCGTCCCTGTTACTGTC
>NW_007730175.1:183376-185022 GCF_000696425.1 Galeopterus variegatus
GCTGGGGCCCACCCCCAGAGTTTCTAACTCAGTGACACAGGGGTGGAGCCCAAGAATTTGCATTTCTAACAAGTCCCCAGCTGGTGCTGAGGCTGCTGGGCCAGGAGCCTCACTTTGAGAACCATGGATCTAATCTAAAGCAGCCACCCCGTCCCTGTTACTGTCCACCACAACCCCTGAGAGTCCTCTCTTCTACTTGCTTTCTGCCTCAGTGTCTGACTCCCTCACTGCAACGAACATACTTACCCAGTGCAGCAGAGACCCCATGGCTCAGATTGCGTCCCCAGTGCCCACCCCAGCATCAGGCCCAGAAAAAATGCCCAGTAAATATTTATTGGAAGAAAAAATAAAAAGGAGAAGGGAGGGGGGACATGGGTCTATATGCTACTTATTCCCAAACTCTGAGTCTTAATTTTAGAGTTCACCGAGGAGCAAACGGAAGTTTGGCTATCGTTATTGGCCTGAGAGTGACCCCTAGTCAGTGTTTCCCAAACTTGCTTCATCGTAAGAATCACATGGGATTCTTATTAAAAACATAGATTTTGGGGTCTCACCCCAAATCTATTGGCTCAGGCTCTTCAAGAGAGGGTCAGGAAATGAGTATTTTAATTGGTGCCCCAGGTGATTCTGGTAAGGTGGGCTTGGAAATAAATATCTCACCAGTTCACAATTTCCCTGGTCATAAGAATCACCTGGGATGCTTATTAAAAATACAGATTACTCCTCACAAACGATTCTGATTCAGGACTGGGATGGGGTCTAGGAATTGACATATTTACTGAACACCCAGGTAAACTTTAAGGTCAGGGAGACTGGTAAACCACTGCCCCATCTGATTTCATGTACTATCAAGCACCCCAACCCTGATCTGTTTCTATGCTGTTTAATATAGTGCTAAAGGTGCAAAAATGTTAGAGCACTGGAATGAGCCAACCTCTCTGAATATAACCTGCATAAACCATTGGACCCACCATGAGTCTATCAGAAGACTTGGGGCCATAACCATAATTACCCCATTACTGTCACTCCTCCCTATTGTCAGAAGTCTCCTGATATAAAGGCCAGACCAGCAGGATTCCCAGTGGGCGAGTGTGGTCTTTCCTTCAACACCTCTAAAATTGGTCACAGTTTCCCAGCAGAAGCTGTCAACTTGGATGTCTCAGTGGGCTCTTTCTCTTGGGTTCTTGGTCCAGAAACTTAACCTGTTCTTTGATTCCACCTTTTCTGCCCACACCCAGGCAGTCACCAGGTTCTGTGGGTTCTACCTTGGGATTGTTTCCCAGCCACCATCCCTCTATGACAAGGACATCCCTTACTGCCCTTCCTGCTTCCACCCTCCATCCCCCCTCCAGTGCAGCAATGGAACGTCCCTAATGTCATCTTCTGAACTCATTTCTGGCATGCATAAGCCCTTGTTTAAAAACCATCCAACAACCAACCAGCCACAAAGCACTTCCCTGGTTACCTGTTACCCACGGGATAAAAATCTCAACCCCTCACCTGACCTACAAGTTCTCTGTGGTCTGGTCCCACTCCTGCAGCCTTGTTTTTAGTGAATACTTGCTTCCTGCTCAGGCCTGGACAGGTGGATTCAGGAATTTTCCCCTGCCTGGAATGGTCTCCCTAGCCTGGCTCCTTAGCTCCAG
>NW_007730175.1:185438-191824 GCF_000696425.1 Galeopterus variegatus
GTGGATTCAGGAATTTTCCCCTGCCTGGAATGGTCTCCCTAGCCTGGCTCCTTAGCTCCAGTCACTACCCGCCCCTTGCTGGCCAGGACACTCCCCTTGTCTGATCCAGCCCGGGGAGAAGGCCTCCTCTTCTGAGCCCGCAGCATGCACATACACAAAGCTGCACCACATAAGGCACAGTTCTCAGAGTGTGCTCCCTGCACCTGCAGATCAGCGTCACCTGGGGATCTGGTAGAAATGCTCATTCCCAGGCCTCTCCCCAGACCTATGGAATCAGACGCTCTGGAGGAGAGGCCCAGCAATCTGTGTTCTAACCAGCCTTGCAGGACCTGATGCCCGCTCAAGTTCAAGAACCCCTGGATAAGACTCTAGGCTGTGGAGCATCCACTTCCCCTTCTTAGTGACAAAAGTGCCAGAAATTCTTTTGGAAATCACTTAGGGTCGCTCCCTGAGAAAAGTCAATCATCTCTGAAGGACTGCTGGTGACCTTCCTTGGAAGACTGCACAAGTATGACGGTGAAGCACAGGAAATGGTCCATATCCAACAATTTTTGACCTACAAAACCGTAATTTCCTCTAGTGCAGTGTAACAGCTGGGAAAGGTTGTATGGTAAGACTGGCTGTGTTTTGAGGGTTTACAAGGAAAAGGCTGCCCAGTCCCTGATTGGTGGCATCCAAGGAGGGAAGGCTCCATGGGCGGGTGGCCTGGAAGCAGTCCAGACGCAGGCCTCAGGGCAGCATAGAAAGTGGGGTCAAGCTTCATCCAAGGAGGCTGGATCCTCCTCCAGCAAGAACCTGGGGCCTGCACAGGGACGGCTTCAGGGAGGTGCCTCCCAGCATCTGCAGGGTCTGGGCCACGCTGGGCTAAGTCACAACAGCGACACCATGTGGCAACTGGAAAGCAAGGCAGTCGAACTGATGGGACCCCGCACTCTCCCTATCCGGGTGAAGAACTTACCCCCTTTGGGGATGTGTAAGACTCCTGCTCTAATTCAGAGGAAGGGAAGAGCCTTGAGGGGAAACAATGGTCTTTCTACCGCTAAGGCAGACTATGTAATGCTCCAAGCCTCAGTTTCCCTACCTGTAGAGTGGAGATACCACCTGGGTAGAAGGACAATATTCATGAATGGTGGCTGGCTGGTACAGGGATCCCAACCCTTTACCTTGGATGAAATCTGCCTTTCTCCCTATATGCTCCCCTTGCCTCCACATCCAGCAGGCAGCCACTGCTGGCCCTTTGTGTTTTCCGTCTCTGGAGTTTTTACTACCTTGGATGAAATCTGCCTTTCTCCCTATATGCTCCCCTTACCTCCACATCCAGCAGGCAGCCACTGCTGGCCCTTTGTGTTTTCCGTCTCTGGAGTTTTTACAAATAGAAAACAGAAACGGTTTGAGCTCAATGGCTCTTTCCACCATTTGTAAAGACTGTATCCTTTGAGGAGAAAATGCTGGTTGTCTGATGAGGCCAAGAGAGAAGGCAAATGCATCTGAGGACAAGAAAGGGCCCTAGACATTGGGGAATGTCTGAGAGTCCCTCTGTGCTTCCTGACAGTGTCCCCAGGCCCAGAGGGGACGAGCAGGGAGGGGGCAGGCCAAAGGAGATGGCCATGGGGCTCCTGGTCTCCCCAAAGATTTCCACTTGCCAAGTGTGCAGGAAAGCAGCGAGGTCATAGGGGCTGAGGGACAGCGTGGCCTGAGCCAGTGCTCATCTCAATGGTGGTGGAGGGGAGGGGACAGAGGACGGCCTCAACACACCAAGCTTCAGGAGAGGGGAGGCCCACGGACGGCTCCGTGGGCACTCCCACCAGCCCAGCAGAGTTAGGACTCAGAATGGGAATTAAACTGATTTAAAGAAAATAAAATTTTGTATTGCATACATAGAGCATTTGGAATAGTGACTGGCACCCGTATGAGAAATGAACGTTCGATGCTATTGCTATCCTTCTTGCAGGTGTCAAGCCTGGTGTGAGTCTTGCAAAGCCCCGGAGAGGAGGGAGGCTGCGCACCGCCCAACAGTTCCTGAGTTAGCACAGGGCCCTGCACTATTGACACGCACACATTCATTGAGGAGCTTCACGGTTTTAATTATGAACTGGGAGGTGCTTCTTTGAGCTTGCTCTTGGAAGGCACCTCTTTTATACTCATTTGCATGCCAAAGAGAGCAATTCTTCCCCAAAGGAAAAACGATAATTGACTAAAGCTGAGGAACAAGCGACAGGAGACCTCTGAGCTGCCGTTGCTCTTCAGTCCAGCTGTGACACAGGCCCTGAGCAATTCCCAAGCCTCTTAACAGATCCCAGGACCTCACGAAGGCAGGGAGGGAAGACTTGGGTCCCAGCCAGCAGTGGCTTCCCTTGTGTGGGATTCCAGAAAAGATGAATCCACCCATTAGTTTCATGGTCATCTGGAGCCAATTTAGGTCTAGTTAGAACCAAACTTTAAAACTTTTGCCCTGTTGCTCTGTTAAAAAGTTTGTGAAAGTGGAATCGCCATGGGGTCTGGGGAGGCAAAGACGGAAGCACCTTTAGCGGAGAACAGGGTCAAAAGTGCCATCATTCTGTGATCCCCTCAGCAAAAAAAGAACACTCTGCCCCATCTGCCAAGAGGTTCAAGTACTTCCTCTGGAAGCCACATAGTCAGAGCCCCATGGAAAAGGATGGTCCCCAGGCTTGAAAATCCCTGCCACCAGGGTTGTTCTTACCCCCCACCAAATGTCACTTTGAGTCTTCAAGTTTTGCAAATCTACTAGGAAGCACATTGTGACCAAAGTCTCACATCTACAATGGGGACCTACTGTTCAGTTTTGCACTTTTGTTCCATGGAGTTCCTGTTCATTTTTTCTCTAAGGCCTGTGATTATAGACTCCCAGAAGCTGGGCTTCAACTGTCCAAGAGGATTTCTCTAACCAGATCCAAGCCTGTTTGTGAGTTGAACCCACAAGCAGTTATTAACTATCTCCAATGTGCCTGGCCTGTGCCCATGTTGGCCAAGCCTGCGGGCCCCTCTGCTGTGAATGCCTGAAACTATGGGTGCAGAGCAACATATGGGGAGAGGCCTGATAGAGAGGAACGGCAGGGAGACCACAGCCTGGCTGTGGGTCATAATGAGGAGCCACTGACCGATGGGCCACACCCATACTGGCCACGTTCCCCCGCCACAGTTGGCCTTGCTGATTTCTGGAATTCATCCATCAGCTGTCCTGCGACCAGGCTTGGGTGGCTTTAGTAACTGTTCTCTGAATCCTCCAAGTCATGGCCCAGTGCTTACGATGGCTCCCACACTAGGGTGCAGAGCTCATTTAGCCGCAGCTTAGACTCTCTGATGAATGCTTAGAAGCCCTGCTCTTTTCTATTTTTCCATTCTAAGTTCTGACAATGAAGAAAAACAACCCATAGTGTTGCTGGAATGGACATCTACAATTACTAATTTCATGTTTGGGCAGAAAAACAGTATTAATTTTCCAATCACGTGGGCCTAGCCAGTCTCAAAGAGGTCTATGGACCACTGTTCTGGACATCTCACCACTGAGGAGCATGTCATGTGCTTAGGGTACATTTTTCAAAGCAAATGAGCAAAGCAAAGGCTGCAGCAGGCAGTGAGCTGGCCATGCCCTGGGCTGTGTCCCTCCTCCAGAGCCGGCGCCCTACCTGGACAAGTCTCCACCGTCAGGGCTTCCGGGCGTGTCCCGCTGCTCCTCTTTTACAGTCTGACTATTCCCAGGTGGTTGCACGGATCTTGGACTCTGAGCTGATGAAGTTTTCTGAGCCAGAAGGAAGAGAAATTAGAGAAGAAATCAGATAGGAGTCTCTGGAAACACAAAAGCATGTATCTAGAGGACACTGACAACAACGTTCAAGGGTAAGTTTGCTCATTTGCTTCACCATCCAATGAAGCACCTACTGTGTGCCAGATGCTGAGCTAGGCATTGAGGACATACAGTGAGCAAAGCAAACGCGGCCCCTGCTCTCGTCCGATGGAGAAGCAGCACACGTGAGCAGGCAGGTCCAGCTGGGTGGGAAGGCTGCTGCAGCAAGAAACCAGCACTGGCGACACGATGCTGAGCTAGGCATTGAGGACATACAGTGAGCAAAGCAAACGCGGCCCCTGCTCTCGTCCGATGGAGAAGCAGCACACATGAGCAGGCAGGTCCAGCTGGGTGGGAAGGCTGCTGCAGCAAGAAACCAGCACTGGCGACACCTTCCATACTCTGGGAGTCATCCGCTCCCCAGAGAAAGTGGAGATGTTTCATCTAAGACCTGGAAGTGTCCAATTTGTTTATGGCACCATCTAGATGAAAATACATTTTCCTTTCCCCACCCCAGATGGCTTCACATACCCGAATTTGGCTGGAGACCTGAAAGAAAACCAACTGAAGGAAGAAGACGATGAGCCTTGGAAACCTGGGCCCACCCATGGGTCCCAATCACTCTGAGAGTTGGTTCCCTTTTCTCTCACTCCCACGATAAGCTTATCCACTGTCCAGTTGATTTGTAAACCCAAGATGAAAAACTATAAGGCTCAGTCAAAACTGCAAACCACAGAACAGAAAGAGATGAGATTTTTTCAAAATTTAATTTAAATGATGCTTATTTAAGTATAACATAAAAATCGGAAGACGGACAAGGGCTTTCGTGAGCCCTAAGCTGTACTCCTCAGAGCAGTGCTTGTCTTTTATCTTGTGGTCTTCCCAGCAGTGGTCCCCTCTCCCAGACAACACACACACCTTCCTTTGGGACCAGGTCTGCCTTCTTTTAAAGAACTGTTCCATCCCACCCGCTATCCCTGAAGTTCTCATGGAAAATGCCAATCGTAGCGCCCCACGCCCTTGCCTGTGGGAGTATCCACAAGACTCAGGTCAAAGCCAGGTCCTTTCCCTTGACCTGAAGAACCAGACAGGTGAATCTGGTGACAGGTTCTCTAGAATGCGAATGCTGGAATTACTGGCAGCCTTGTTTCTACCCGTCATGCAGGAAGCAGCCTGCAGCAGGAGAGGGCAGAGCCAGCAGGTGGAGACCAGCGGAGAGGGAGAGGGTCCTGGCGGTGTCAAGGCCGCAGTCCAGGTTTCCCTGCGGTCCAGCCTCATTCTGCCCTGTCTGTCCAGAAGTTGTAAGAGTATCATGAGACCTTGAATTTCCCTTTCTGCTTTAGCTGGTACAAGTTGGATATCTGTCACTTGCAACCAAGCATGCATTCCATAGACCATTAGACCAGCTCTGAGGGAAACAAAGTGTCCTGTGGTCAAATAAGCTTGAAAAGTACTACATTATATAGCCCTCTTTTAGAAATTCACAATGCACATCACAATATTTAAGGTTCTGAGAAGTTCTACAGTAAAATAACTTCCTGAATTTTAACTCAGTTTCCCAAAGTTTTTTGACCACAGGACCCTTTGTTTATGTAACATCTCATAGAACTAGTGTTGCATTAGACACATTTCTGAAGACAGCACAAGACTTCATTTCTTTCTACTGTGCTAAAATCTAGCAGATGATCCAAATCCATAGAACGGGACATTCCCGAGCCTGTGGGGTGCCTTTGTGAAAACTGGAAGGGGGATACCTCTGGGCCAAGTGCGTGGCTTGTGAGCAGACAAGGCCTTTGTGTGAGTTAGAAACAGCTTCTTTTCCTCCAAGGGAAGCAGAGACCTAGGCACGTGTCTTGTTGAGTTCTTGGGAGAGAGTGAGATCTATGAGTCTCAGTCTCTGTCCTCGAGGAGCTCTCGGCTTTATGAGAGAACGTGGTAGGGGTGGGCACAGTAGCCAGCAAGAGAAGCTCCTCCAGGCTTTATGAGGCTCCCTTTGGCTTCCTGCTCCTTACTGGTGGAAATCTCCTCTTTCCCCTCAGGGGGTGCTGTTCCCCCACATTGTCCCAGAGAGAGACTCACTCCAGCCCTGCCCAGCTCTGGGGCAACTAGAGACACAAAAGTCCTCTCCCCAAACCAACCACTTCGTCAATTGTAACCATGGACCCCGATGCAGCCAGATTATTTGATAAATATCTCATTTCACCCAGACCCTCCAAAATATTCTTTATTTGTTGATTTATCGATTCATTCCATTATCCAAGAAACATTCATCTAAAGGCTACCATGTGCCAGAACCAGTGCTAGAAGTTTAAGCTAGAGCCTAAAGAAATGGATAAGGTTCCTTCCCTGCCCTTGAGGTGCTCACAGTCAGAGAGACAGACCCCTGTACCATGACTGCAGGGTGTGAACACACAGGGCATCCACCCAAGGAGGACCCTAGGTATGGCTCCTGCCTAGGGAAGTAGCAGACAGCCCCCCAGACCCCCCAGGAGGGGAGGGTCCCCACCCACCATCCTCTATCAACCTCTAGGCTGGGGATTCTGTAGATTAATTTCAGAGTTTCCATCTGAACATCTGAGTG
>NW_007730175.1:192581-196927 GCF_000696425.1 Galeopterus variegatus
CTGACTTCGCTTTAGCTGAAAGACAGAATGTCGGGGAAATAACAACAGTAATAGTAGCTTCTGTTTATTGAGCACCACAACATCCCAGGCACTAGGCCAATATCTTTCCGTAAAATGTCTGCTTTGATCTTCACGAGGAAGATGCCATTTGTGTCCCTGTTTTAGAGCTGAGGTTTTGAGAGGTTACATAACTTGGCCAAGATCACACAGCAGTGGAGTCTGAATGAACCCAATTCTCTCTGATCCCAGAGCCAGGACGAGGCATCTCTGTTCGATCCCTTCGACAGGGAAGTGTTGAAGGAGGCAGAGAGAGCAGGGGCTGATTCCCCACCTGGGGCTACTGACCCCGGGCTGGCTTGACTGAACCATGCCTTAATGAGAGTCCCGTGCCCCGCCCTGCCCTGCCCCGTGGGGCCTCAGCCTCCTGCTCTGTGCATCCAGAAAGACAATCATCCCTACAGGACGGTATCAAGACAGTGCAAACTTTAAATCATCTTAAACTCAAACTCTGTAAAGTGTCCTTGACTCTTCAGAGGAAGGTTCCTTATCTGTATAGTATTACTACCTTTAGATGCATGATTTTCATATTTTACGATGATAACTTAAGAATCTCAATACAGAGGGAGTGGTATTTTTATAAGAGTCCTGAATTTTAAAAATCATAACCCAATGCCTGCTGACTGTCAGGCAAACCTCGGCTCATGCAAACACCTGAGGCCAGGTCTCCCTTTCCCGCTCCACATTATCTGCAGTAAAATATTCTGTAAATAATTTAACAGATAAATCTCCTGGCCTGTATTCCATGATCAAGTTTTCTTTAAAGTAATTCTGGAAAGACATTGACATATCACAGCCTAGCCAGACGCAAACAACAGATGGAATAAGGAGACAGATTGTTGCTCTAAGTAAAAGGGAAAATGGGACCACAATTGCGTGTTACGTTTCTTCAGGCAAAGGGAGTGTGACAAGGGCTCAGATTTCGTTTCTGTAAAAGAATAACGGGCAGGTCTGTCTCCCTTCTCAGCCCCACCCCTCCTCCCGATAGAGAACTAATCTGCAAGAACAGTACCAGTTCTCTCCAACAGAAGCATATCTGGACGGAGTTAAAATAAAAGCAACAGAATTATCCCCACGAGTGGCACATAGCACTTTTCAAAGTGCTTTGGAGTCCATCAGATTCTTACAAAATCCCTGGGAGCTAAACAGGCAGGTAAAATAATGTTCCCCATTTTTCAGATGCGAAACACAGAGCTGTGTGGCTCACCCAGGACTTCTACCTTGAAGTCCAACGCTCCTCCACGGTAATAACAGCCAACACTGACATAGCACTCTTCCTGCTGTAACAATAATGGCAGACTTATTACTATAAACACCTTCTATGTGCCAAGTACTGTGCTTTTAAGTGCATTACTTATTTAAACTCGTTCAATTCTTACAACCCTATTTTACAGATAAGAACATTGAGCACAGAGAGATTAAGCCACTTGCCCAAGGTCACACAGCTTGGAAGTGGTGGAGCCAGGATTTGAATCCAGATGGTTTGGCTCCAGAGTCTGTGCTTTTGGGCTCCACTTCATGCTGCTTCACCATACAGTGGAATCAGTCCCCTATGGTCTCTGCCATCTTGCTGCTATGCTCCAAGTAACTGAAGACTTGGATATTTATGAATAATGTGGCAAAGAAGCCTAGATCTGATGCCCAGAATAGCACCTGGCACAGAAGAGGCAGTCCATAAATATTTGTTGAATGTATGAAAAATAGATTATTCCCGTTTAGTCTGGTAGCCACCTCTGCAAACTGAGGGAGGCATGCTCACTCTTGGAGCTCTCGCATGTGCCACATTTGCTACAGTGTCTTTAAATCCCCCCTTCCATTTCCCCATCCTAGCAACAGTATAAGCCCTGTTGCTTACTGGATTCCAAGGGACCTGTTGTGTCAACAGGCGTCACTGAAAAACAGCACGCATTTCTAAAGTTACCCTGTACAATTCCAAATAGCAGCCTGGAAAAACAGTCTGTCCTCATGTGACAGACTGACTTGTCCAGTTGCTTCTCCAAGTCTTTCCTCTGCTGCCATTGCTTGAGTAAACAAACAGCCTGTCTTTGGTTCTGGAATACTCGGAGCCCTGGGTATATTTTAAAACAATCTTTAAACAGTTACAGCAATTTTCCAGTCCTGAAAAATCCACTTTATAAAGAGCTAAAGCATTTCCCCATTAAAAAAAGAAATTCCACTGACCTTACCTCTTAATTGTGCTCCATCTCTCTAGACCACTGCCTAGCAGTCATGCCAAAAAAGTTAATTAAGCCATGCTTAATTAACATGATTAGTCATGATCAGAGTACCAGCCCAGGGCGCCCACTCTTTGAACAAACTTCTTGGGAGCGACGGGACCGCAGGTGAATGCTGGGAAGTAGACCAAAGGTCATCCCCATGGCATTAGGGATCGGGTTTCAGAAACAACTGGCGGGCTGGCCAAATATGGAGGATGAACACATGTCCTGTGCTGGAGACGCAGGCAGCCCATCTTCCCCATCCAGGGAGAGCAAATGTGCACACCCGTTCTCCTAGGTCACGCCGGGGTTTCCTTGTCTCCAAGGTGAGCGCCAAAGGTTGAAGAGGCTCCCTAAGGCCATCCACAGAGAAGACCCAGCCCCACCTTGCAGGCACTTTGTCAGGCCAACAGGGAAAGGCCGACAGGTGGAGTTTCAGCCTCCCCCAGCCGAATGGTTTCTGATGTGACGCAGCATGATATAGAAGAAGAAATGAACAAGATGTGGAGTCAGAGTTGGCCTTGAGTACAACAGGGAAAGGCCGACAGGTGGAGTTTCAGCCTCCCCCAGCCGAATGGTTTCTGATGTGATGCAGCATGATATAGAAGAAGAAATGAACAAGATGTGGACTCAGAGTTGGCCTTGAGTCCTCAGCGGTCCCTTAAAAGATGGAGAAAATAACAGAATCGAATAGGCGATGTGATTTTGATGATTACTGTATGCCTCACGTAGAGCAAGGGCTGCATCGAGGTTCTGGGTAGGACACTGATGAATAAAAAGGACATGGTGTGAGATGTTAACTTTAGAGAAGCTGGAAGAAGCTTCTATATGGGAGCTCTCTGTACTATCTCTGCAACTTTTCTGTAAATCTAAAAATATTCTAAAATAAAAAGTTTTATTAAAAAAAACAAAAAACATGATTCCTACCCTCGTGGAACTTGGAGTTTAGTGAAGGAATGAATGATACACACTCAACAAACAAAATCCACCTTCTCTTCCTTAAAAGCATTTGGGTCACAAGTGGTGGGCATTACCCTCAAAGGACCCAGGAACCTCAAAGATGCAAGAGGGGTATGTTCTGACCTCTTTAGTCTATGGGGAAAGGGAAACCTTTGAGACTTCAAAAACGTGCCCAATTTTAACATCCTGTATGTATTTAATATTTCAGAAGTAATGTGGCTTAAGGAGGGCAGGACAAGTTCAGGAAACCCAAATCCACTTGCCCTCGGTCAGATCGGTGAACCTCTTTGAGCCTGTTTCTCCCTCTGTAGAATGTGCACCACAATTCCTGCCCTTCCTTGCTTCAGTGGGTGACAGGAGCATCTTGTACATATGGCCAAGAACTGTACAAATGCAAGAGCTGTGTTTGTCGAGATGGCATGTAATGTGCTGTGATGTTTACTTGATTGTACTTGAAATGCAGACATAAGCCTTATTTTTTTGCCCCTCTAGAACGCCTACATCCACTCATTTTCAGGCTAGAGCGGTGGGAGGCTTGACTCAAGAATGAGGGGCAAGAAGCCACATGCAGTGCTCATAAACCTAAGCTTTACGGCTTATTTAGCTGTAAGCCTTTGGGCTCCACTCCTCCGGTACCACATCTATAAAATGGGATCATAATTACAGGGCTGTTTTGAAGGTTAAATAAAATAATACTTGTGCAACACTTAGCACAAGGCTAGACCATAGTAGACGTCATATCTGCTAGTTCTTATTATAAAGAAGAAACAGATAAAAAACTCATAACAAAGAGCTAAAGCAATTCATCGGATCCTTCAGAAGACACATCTGGCCAAAACCCAGAGCCACGCTGCTCACACACATCAGTCATCCTGCAGTGAAAATCACGCTGCTGCTCTGGGCTAGGTGATCCTTACAACAGAGGCTGTGGGAGCAGACGGGTCACAAGAAAGAAGCTCTCCACTGTTATGACCTCTGAAGTCATGCTGTTGAATTGTCTCTTGCTCAATTTCTTTCCCATTACATACAGTTAAATCATCCCAGACACCCACCTGCCACCAGCAGAATATTACAAAATGCTGCTTATTTCAGTGTTAGGCATTTAATGCTGTC
>NW_007730175.1:197125-198191 GCF_000696425.1 Galeopterus variegatus
CTGCCACCAGCAGAATATTACAAAATGCTGCTTATTTCAGTGTTAGGCATTTAATGCTGTCGTAATGCTGAGTTCCTTGAGTTCCTCGAGAATGAAAGAAGGTACCTTCAAGTTAAACTTAGAACATGAGCACTTGTAGCTTTAAACAATGCTTATATACACTTAAGGGCCTTTTATCCATCAAGCAAAATAACAATAACACTGTGCCTGAGCAACACCCGAGCTCGGCCTGCAGAAGTGTACTCTGTCACCTTTTTCGATGACCAGACCCTAGGGATGGCTCCTGTGGCACAGATTCTCCTGTCCTCCTGGACCTCTGTTCCTTGGATGTCAGAGAAATCATGCCTGAGCCTGCAGTGCTGAGGTCTCCTTCAGGAGGGAGGCTCAGGCCCAGGCTGCATCTTGTACAGTGAGCGGGGACCCCGGGAGACCCACTCGGGTGAGGGCTGGGCTGGGGGAGGCGTGCACGCGGAGCTTGCTCCAGATCCTTCTGATCTAGCTTACGCCCTGCTCACCCTCAGCTCCCCGGGAGGGCCTTCCCTGACACCCAGGCCAGGTCAGGGCTCTTTGCACCTGTCTTCTTGCCTCATCATATTGATCACTGTTTCTATAGTTGAAAATCATGTTTTCTGGGACTCGACCTACAGAAACACCCAGACAGTGGAATTGCTTGAAAGGCGTTGTTTAATGATCGTGTATTTTAAGTCAAGCCATAATGATAATAGGATCGACTGTCTTTTTCTCCCTCCCCACACTGTCAGAGCCACAGTGAGGGATTATGACAGCCCTGTGGCCAATGGGAAGTCCAGAAGTTGGCAACACGGTGGGTTTGAATGTAGCCCTTCCCCTCTGGAACCCTCATGCTTAGAGCTCAGGTGTCCTCTGTAAGCCTCCTCAGAACTGAACAACTGTTATGCCCACTTTGGTGACTTGGGGCTATGGGCTGGTATGGCCCTTATTTCACCATAGATCCTGCTATCCAAGAAATGATTCATGACATGCCAGGAGGGCTGTTAGGTGTGGCTACTGTCATCACAGCTCCACCAACACCTCTGTCCCAAAGAGG
>NW_007730175.1:198265-204230 GCF_000696425.1 Galeopterus variegatus
CTGTCTTTTTCTCCCTCCCCACACTGTCAGAGCCACAGTGAGGGATTATGACAGCCCTGTGGCCAATGGGAAGTCCAGAAGTTGGCAACACGGTGGGTTTGAATGTAGCCCTTCCCCTCTGGAACCCTCATGCTTAGAGCTCAGGTGTCCTCTGTAAGCCTCCCCAGAACTGAACAACTGTTATGCCCACTTTGGTGACTTGGGGCTGTGGGCTGGTATGGCCCTTATTTCACCATAGATCCTGCTATCCAAGAAGTGATTCATGACATGCCAGGAGGGCTGTTAGGTGTGGCTACTCCCATCACAGCTCCACCAACACCTCTGTCCCAAAGAGAGACACACACCAGTCAGGACCCTGACACTCCTGGGGACAGCGAAGGCTCACTTTGGCTCAGTGTTAGACATTCTGCTGACCTCCCACCCCCAGACAAGTCCTCCTCCACAGCCTGGGTTACGTATATGGCTTTCTCTTCATTTCCAGCCAACACGCATGCAGGAAGGGGTGACCCTGGAAGTAAAGATCTGGCACCCGGTATGAGTCGCAGCTGGGCACTTTAGTAACTGAGGTTGCTCTCGGGGAGCCAGGAGGCCACAGTGAGCCAGTCGCTGGGGGAAGGAGCAGGAGTAACGATGGGACCCGGCATGCAGCAGTCCCCAGAGGGGGCGCATCGCAGGCTCAGAGGCCTCAACTCATGACGAGGAACCTTCCCCAAACAGGGCAGGTTTCAGTCCGAGTGTGGGAATTTTCCTCTGTCAATGGCTTTTCCTCCCTGAGGAACACAGAACAGAGACCAAGGCCATCCCACTGAAGTTCTGAGTTTTAATAGCGTTTGTGCTGCTGAAACAAGAAACAGCTGGGACTGGCCAGCGGGCTCCAAAAGCAGGACTTCTGTGATGTTATTAAACTTGACTCCTTGAGTAAGACAAATCGGTCAGCAATTAATTGAACAAAGTAGTTCTTGCCAAAGCAAAAATAATTAAAATAATTGGCCGGCCACTGCCAAGAGGCTCTGGGGAGAGGTGCCACTGTGTCCCCGTCATGCCTCCCTCGGTGACTGCATGGTGGTCCACTTCCCCCTGCCACCCAGCTTCAGTGAGGAAGACCCAGAACTGAAGGTCACAACCAAGGTGACAAAGCTCCGTGGTGCACTAGGGACCATCCTGCCCTTTCCCTGGTGAACTCACGATCTCTCTCCCCGAGGTCCCTGTCTCAGGCCCTCCCTCTCTCCTCAGGCTTCCCACAGCCCCCTGTGCCCTCACTGTCAGCCCGTAAGGAAACAAGCATCAGAAGAGCCTCATCCCCCCAGCGCGCCCATGGTGCCCGGGCACACCTGCTGCTGTCAGTTCTCTCTGCCAACCCACTATGGCCAGGGTGTCCTCTGAGCACAGTTCTGCTGTGACCCCATTCCCTCTCAGCCATTCCAGTCAGCCTTCCATCAGGTGCCCCTTCTGTCACCCCGTGGGTCTCGCCTCTCCCATCAGTGTGTGGGCACCTAGTACCTGGAATCTTCAACCAAACCTTCCGTGCGGCTGTCTCCTCTCGCACCATCCCAGTGTTCTGCCCTCTTTCCTGGAAGAACTGCTTGCATCGTCTCCATGCTCTCCTTCCTTAACTCCAATGCCCTCCTCAGCCCTCTCCCACCCAACCTGCGTCCCCATCACCCTTGGAAACTGTGCTTGTCGAGGGCTTGCCAGACAGTAGGAGGGTGTCCTCATTACCAGTGGCTTCCATATTGCCAGATAGATGGACGTATAAGGCAAGCTTCGTGGGCGGATGGCGGGAGGGGTGGCGATCTGGATTCTTCCCTCTCAACATCCCCCTTGTCTCTGAGCTAGTCCTGGAAGCGTTGCTGCTGGCTCCAGGGTTCCCCAGTATGAAAACCACTGGCCATTCTGGTGGCCCTCTGGAGACCAGGCTCTAGTTCTTACTCCCCCACTCACCCAGGTGGCCTGAGATGGTCAACCCTCTGAGCCTCTTTGTCTATAAAACAAGAGTGATCAGCCTGTGCCTGCGCACCTATGGGATTGGGAGGAGAACCAGAGGAAATCACACAGGTGAAAAGGGTTCACAATGTGCTACACAAATGGCTATTTATTTCACATCCTCAAACCTTTCTCCTTGCTGGGATGTGCAGAGAAACAAATGCATCAAGCATGCCTACCTGGCAGCCACTCTTGGGGTGAAGTGCTCCTTTCTTAAAGCAAAGAACATGCACCTGCATGACTAACACACCTGGCCAGGTGTGACGGGGATTTCAGAGCTGGCCCGTGAGGACTTGGGTATTTTATTGCCTCACCCCAACCACACCCATAAGCACACATTAACCTCAGCATCCTCTGCAGGAAGAAAAGCTTCGTACCTGCCTCCTTCCCCAGTCAATGGCCAACACTTTGGGCAGAGGTAAAACTACAGCACTCTGCTGGCTGCACTATTGCATGGTGACACTGACAGCTGATTCAGAATTTAATTTTTTTATGACAAATCAGTTGTACCCACTGGCTGTGCTGGGGGGCCCACCCCATTCCCAGCCTCACTCCAGGACACAGGAAATCAAAGTAGAAGAGTCTGGAAGGGTTAGGATTGGCTCCCAGCATCTGTGTTCCGTGCCATTGACCACACAAGCCTTACTCAGCATCTCACAGCGTACCGACCGAGCCACTTCTCCAACAGGCACACCACAATGTTGTTTTAAAAAATCTAAACATGTATTGCTGATTTCTACAGTGTTTTACACTTCTTGGGGGTGAATGGGAGGAGGCGATGGGAGAGAGGAGAGGAGAAGCCTAAATATGCAAGTGCACATGCCATGCCACATGTCTGTGATCGTCTAGAAGTTAGGCAGGGGCTGAATGGCAAACCATGCAGAGCTCCACGTTCCCCGGTACCTGCGGAGGTTCAGGGTTTGGAGGCCACAGGACGACGTTATGCCAGCCGGCATCCTCCTGCTGAAAGGAAAGGGGGTCTCACCATTAGGATGGGCCACAGGGAACAGGATCTTCTGCAGGACCAGAGGGAGTCTTGGCTGGTTTCTATTCCCAGGTCAAACCTACTCGGTGTGCTCCCACCCTGCCTGTGGCTCCCCAGATGAAATGAGACAACAGAGAGAGGAAACTGCAGCCTGAGGGTGTACAAAGAAGACAAGGTCCAGGACTGGGCAGGTCCTTCATCTTTTGCTCCAGTGACATGGCTGTCCCTCAGAACCTGGTCTTTAATCTGTGAATGGAGGTTGCTTCAGATTCCTACCTTTCCTTCCAAGAGTTCTCTTGCAAGTGGATGCAGAGACTTCAAGTGCATCCTCACAGATGAAGAGCCTCCTGAGAGGCCTGGGAGCCTGGGTGGGATAGGGAAGTGTGCACAGGCAGAGAAACCTGTTGGGAGGTGTTTGCAATGAACCAGGCATGAGATGGTAGGGTTGGACAGAAGAGAGGGAGAGGACAAAAACTGTTGGAATAGGTAATGTAATGGATATGTACTACCTTTTGCTTTTTGTCCTTTGTGAAACTACTCCAAGTGATATTGATGGGGCTGTCACCGAGCTGGGCTCACCTCTGCCCTACAGGGTCAGGTGCATGACTCAGGCCAGCTATCAGAGTGTCCCATATTCTGGGCACAGTGATTAATCCCAGAGAGGATACATGACATAATCAAGGCCAGTCAGATTCCTTAGAGGGGGCTGTCAGGGGATGGACCATTGGCTGGAAAAAAGCACAGAAGCCTAGAGCTGCCAGGAGCATCTTTTCTTTTCTTCCAGACTGGGGGCACCTCCCTGAACACTAAGGAATTACAGAGGAAAGTAGAAAGAGATCTGGAGAGGAGAGATCTCCGGAGTCTTCCTACAAATCTCTGGACTCAGCCATTATTGTAGCTACACCCATTCTGTGGGCTTCTCAATTAAGCCAACAATCCCCTTCTTTGCTTATCGTCACTGGAGATGGGCTTCTGTCTCTTGCAATCCAAAAAAGTCCTAATTAAACAGAAATGCTGATGGCTAAATGGCCAGGCCATTAATTAATTAATTAATCACAGACACTAGATGTGGGAAGTAGGAGTGGATAGACTTAGGAATGACCCCAGATTTTGATCTTGGATGGCAGGATAGATCATGGTACTCAGGACAGAGACTGCAGGAGGAGCAGCTGGATGGAAGAGGGAAGCTGAGTTCAGTTTTGAGGAACTCGGGGTGGCTGTGAGTCATCCAGGTAGAAAGACGGGTGTGGAGCCCCTGCCCCCGGGAAGAGGGTAGCCCTGAGTCTGCAGCCAAATGTGCTTGACCTTCATTCCCACATGTTCCTCTATGAAGGCAAACCTCATTTGGGTCCTGGCATCCTAAGGGCGACCCCTTAATGCCCCCCTAAGTCATATCTAGCTGAGGTTGGAGCTGTGAAAATGTGCAGAGCCAGGAAAACATCTGCTTGCTCCAGGAGGGCAGACACCAAGGAGGGAGGATGGGGCTGGGGCTGGGAGCCAGTAGGGGTGAGAAGCCAAGGGACAGGCAGAGTGTGGTGAGGATATTTAACCCCCTGAACATTTTTATCTTTCTAATTAGTAAAGATCTGAAACATTAAAATAATCATTCTTTGCAAAGATCCAGTGAGATGGGCTCTCATACTCCGACAAGAGGACTGTAAACTGGCATCCCTTTCTGAAAAGCATTTTGGCAATGTATGAGGGAACTTCAAAAAGTTCATGAAAAGATTTGTATTACCTTTTAGTTCTATTTTTCCACAAATTTTTTCAGTACTGTCATGCACGTAGCAAGAGTGTTTGGAAGGCACTTACCCTTTGTCACAGCTAATCCATTTCTATGAGTCTATCCTAAGTAATCAATAAGCATCCAGCTCTGGGCACCATGGTTTAGAAAAGATGATGGGGAGAAAATGTGAGCTGTTTGAAACTTTGTCTGTATTCAGGGAGAAATTCATCTCTGGTAAAGAAGTTCACCCGCTGACCCTAGGAGTTCTGTTAAAGCAGTTAAGGCAAATGTTCCTCTGTTCTAGGGTTTTTCAACCTTGGCACAGTTGATACATTGGGCTGGATAATTCTGGGCTGTGGGGGACTCTCTTGTGGCATTGTAGAATATTTTGTAACATCCCTGACCTCTACCTAGTAGATGCGAGTAGCTCCCCCACCTCGAGTTGTGACCACCAAAAATGTCTCCAGACATTGCCAAATGTTCCCTGGAGGACAAAATCACCCGTGGTTAGAACCATGGCTCTGTCCTGTTTGTAGCTGGCAGGGGGGCTGGCAGAAAGGTTGGCATCCAAACAGTTCCATAAGACCTCAGGGGAGGGGTTGAGCCTGAGCTGCCTGGTTTGTTAACAAGCAGGACTAAAGGGCAAAATACATCTAGTGCCCTGTATTCTGTCTGCACATGGAGGGCACCCAACCAGTGGCTGTACCCTCTACCACTCTAACCACAAGATGGAACATTCCCTCAAGTGGAGATTGCAAGGAGGCACACCCCGAGCCAACCCCAACCAGCAGGTGCATCTGTTTGTCCCATAGAGTGTTTAAAAATCATTGAAATTAGTTGCCAATAATCTTTTTAAATGTAAGTTTTTTTTATACAATCTCTTCTAGAAAATAGAACATGAGCAAGCACTTCCCAATTCATTCTGTGAGGCTAGTATTACCTTGATTCCAAAACTGGACCACAAAGAAAACTACAGAACAGTATTTCTTATGAGTTCAGACACAAAAGCCATCAACAAACTATTAGCAAATTGAATCTAACACTGTGTGAAAATAATTATACGCCAAAGCAGTTCAATGCAGAAAATACAGTCTTTTCAACAAATGGTGCTGGACAGATGAACATTCATAGGCAAAACAACAAAACCCCCAAAAACCTCAAAACAAAACAAAAATCCTACAAAAGATAAACCTTAACCTGAAGAAAAGCAGAAGACAAGCCACCTACTGGGAGAAAATACTTGCAAAAGACACATCTGATAAAGGACTATT
>NW_007730176.1:0-11546 GCF_000696425.1 Galeopterus variegatus
AAAAAAAAAAGTAGCTGTTCACAAAACAACTTCACTCAAAGGACTTAAAAAAAATAAAAATAAATAAAAAATAAACTTGCCATTCAGGAAACATAACCTCATCGGAGAAACAAAGACACTGAAGTACTGATTTCCTAAACAGGACCACAGAAGCAAGTCTGTCTAGATGGAGCCATGTTGGGCACTGAGACAAAGAGGCCTACTAAGAGAAAACATTAATATTAATATAGGAGCCATGTTAATCTTTTTAACCTACAACCTCTTGGAAGACAAGATTACATATTGTAGTTATGGATTATAAACCCAATTAACCATTTCTACCTCTTCTTTAGTTCTCTACATTTTTCTTGTCTTTTTCAAATTAAGATAAATATAATTTGTGGACAACAACAACAACAAAAAAAAGAACTAGTTTGATTTTATTTCTTCTCTCATTGGTTTTCTATTCTTTATCTCATATCTCTCTGCTTTAGTCTTTATTTTTCCTTCCTTCTGCTAGCTTTGGATTTAGTTTGTTATTTTCTACTTCCTTCAGGTATAAAGTCAGGTTACTAATTTATTTCTTTTTTTATAATACATGCATTTAAAGCTATACATTTCCCTGTAAGCACTGCTTTGGCTGTACCCTATAAGTTTTGATATATTGTGTTTCCATTTATCTCAAAATATTTTCAATTTTTTTTTTTTTTTTTTTTTTTTTGTGACCAGTAAGGGGATTGCAACCCGTGGCTTTGTGTCGTCTGCACCACACTCAGCCAGTGAGCACACCAGCCATCCCTACATAGGATCCAAACCCGCAGCGGGAGCACCGCTGCACTCCCAGTGCCGCACTCTTCCGAGTGCACCACAGGGTCAGCCCAAAATATTTTCAAATTTTTATTGGTTATTTAGGAATACGTTGTGTGATTTCTACATATTTGTAATTTTTCTATGTTTCTTTCTGTTATCTATTTCTTATTTCATTACACTGTGTTCAGAAAATATACTCTGTATGATTTCATTCCTGTTACAATTTTGTAGCTAGTTTTATGTCTTAGTATGTGATCTATCTTGAAAATTGTTCCACATATATTTGAGAAAAATGTGTATTCTACTGTTGTTAGGTGGAATGCTCTATAGATGTCTACTAGTTATAGCTGGCTATAATGTTCAAGCATTCTCTTTCACTATTGATCTTCTTCTTAGTTGTTCTATCCATTTTGGAAAGTGGGGAACTGAAGTCTTCAAATATTATTGTTGAATTGTTGATCTCTCCCTTCAATTCTGTCAGTTTTTTCTTCACATACTTTCAAGCTCTGTTCTTACGAATATATATATACATTTGTTTCTTATATCCTTCTGATGGTCTGACTCTTTTGTCATTATAAAATGTCCATCTATATCTCTCATAATATTTTTTGTTTTAAAATCTGTTGTGTCTGACATTAGTACAGCTACTCTGGTTTTCTTGTTTGCTGTTTGCATGATATATATTTTCCATCCTTTTTTTTTTCAACATACTTCTATTTTGTGACTAAACTGTGACTCCTGCACATAGCATATAGTTGGATCTTGTTTCATATTCACTTTGACAATATCTGCTATTTGTTTCTATTGTTCAATCTCTTCAGATTTAATGTTATTATTGATATGCTTAAACTTACACTGCCATTTTATGTTTTGTTTTCTATAGGTCTCCTGTCTTTCTGTTCTTCTATCCCTCCTTTACCTTTTTTTTTACATTAAATAAATACTGTCTAGTGTGCCATTTTAATGTTTTTAGTAATTTTTTTAAGTTTTATTTTAGAGCTTTCTCCACAGCTTACCATGTATATCTCATCAAAGTCTACTTCAGATTTACACTAACTTAATTTCAGTGAGATATAGAAATGTTACCTCTACATAGCTCTATTTCTTCTTCTTTTTTTGTACTGCTGTTGTTAAACATATTATGTTTATATATGTTACCAACCCAAGAATACATTGTTATATCATTACTTTATATAACTGTATATCTTTTAAAGAAGGTGAACAAATACACACCAGCAAGTATAAATCTGTAGAGTTTATTATATTAACCTTCTTATTTACCATTTCCGGTTTCTTTCATTTGTTCCTATGGATTTCTGTTACCATCTGGTGTCATTTTACACCAGTACAACTTTGACGTTACCCACCTCCTTTGTGCTATCATTGTCAAATAGTTTACATATTTCTGTGCTATAAGCCCAAGAATACAGACTAGATAGAGAGATAGACAGATAAATAGATAGAATACAATTGTTCTTAAATCAGTTAAGTGAAGAAAAGAAAAGAAACACATTTATAATGTCTTTTATAATTATCGACATAGTTACTTTGCTTTTCTCAGCATTCTAATTTTTCATGGAAAATCAAAGTACTGTCTGGTGTCACTTGCTTTCAACCTTAACTTCCTTTAGCATTGCTTTTAAGACATATCTGCTAGCAATGAATTTTTGTTTATCTGTAAATGTCTCTGTTTTACCTCTACAAATATTTTTGAAAGACATGTTTGCTGGCTATATTTTTTCACTGACTGTTTTTCTTTCAGCACTTTGTGTATGTCATCCACCACCTCCTGGCTTCCATTGTTTATGATGATAAGTTAGCTTTTAGCTTATTGGGGCTCCCTTGTACATGATGAGTCACTTTTCCCTTGCTTCTTTCAAGATCTTCTCTTTGTCTTTGATTTTCAACATTTTGATTATAATGTGTGTTGGTGTGGATTTATTTATCCTACTTGGAACTCATTAAGCTTCTTGGATGTGTAAATTGATCATTTTCATCAAATTTAGAAAGTTTTCAGCCATTTCTTTAAGTTTTTTCCTGCTCCTTTCTCTCCTGCCTCTCCTTCTGGCACTCCCATTTGGCATACATTGGTGTACTTAATGGTGTCCCACATTCTCTGAGATTAGTTCATTATTATTCATTCTTTCTTCTCTTTGTTCTTAAGATTACATAATCTTTATCATTATGTCTTCAAGTTTACTGTCTCTTTCTTCTGCCCACTGAAATCCACTGTTGAGCTCTTATGGTAAGCTCTTCATCTGGATTATTGTACTTTTAACTCCAGAATTTCCATTTGGTTCTCTTTATATAACTTCCATTTCTATTGAGATTTCCTATTTGTGAAACCTTGCCATCATGCCTTCCTTTACTTCTCTAAGCATGGTTTCCTTTGGTTCTTTACACATATTTATAATAGTTATTCAAATTGTCTGTTAATTCCAACTGCTGGATCCTCTCAAGGGCTGTTTCTGTTGTTTACCCTATTTTCTGTGTATAAGTCACACTGTCCTGTTTCTTTGTAAGTCTCATGATTTTTTGTTGAAAATGGCATTTTTGATAATAGACTATAGCAACTCTGGATACTGATTCACTGCCACCACCTCTCCAGGTCTTGTTTTTATGTTGTTTGCTTGTTTATTTGTCTGGTGACTTGACTGGACTGTTTCTATGACGTCTATTTCTCCTGGTGTGTTCAGCCTCTAATGTTATTATTCAGAGGGAGCGATGTTAGGTATGCTCACAGTCACATTGTGGTGACAGTTGTTTCAGCAGAACTCTCTTTGACTGTTTCATTCCTTGATCTCTTCTAGTTTCCTGATGGTCTGCCTCTATTGTACCACACTCAGCTGATAAGCTCCACAAATTGCCCGTTGATTGCTCTACTGTTTTCAACAATTTCCTAGGCCAAGTCTAATGTGCCACAGTCCAGTCCAATTAAATTTGAACCCTCTTGCAAGGACAGACTTTTAGGCTAGTCTTTGAAGCTTGTTCCAATCCCAAAAAAACTCTTATTAGCTGTCTCTTTCCCTAATTCTTTCTAGTCTATGTTTAGCTTGTTGCTATTATGAAGTTACCAACTTCCTAATAATTGCTTAGTACCAAAATCTCCATTGTTTTTGACAGCACCCTTAGGCTTGAACTTTAATGCACTTCATTCCAAATAAAATTAGTACCCTTAGGGAAGCTATGTAGCTGTCTGTTCTTACAGCTTGCCTCTCCCCCTGGACAAAATCCCTGCCACTGCTCTGGAGCTGGACCTGCTTCTCCCCTGCTTTGTGACTGGGGAGTTAGCCCTGGTCTTCTTGACCTGGCTTGTCTTTTCTCCTGGCATGGAAACCTGACCGTACGAATGAGTTGGGGTGAGAGGAGTTGGGCTCTAGTATTCTCAGCCTGCCTGGAATAGATCTTCTGCAACATGGAGGTGGGGGTAGGAAATGAAAAATTCCAGTAGGTTGGTTGTCTAAATAATAAACTATAGTCCTAGACAGGAGATGCAGGGAGTGGAAGCCCTTCTTCTTGCCCACACCCACATGGAGTAGAGCTTTCATCACACTGAGCTGGGGAGGAGGGAATTGTAGGTATTATGGCTCAAATGCCGCAGGCTTTCACTGTTCTTACAGAATTAATTACTAAATGAAATAAAAATTTAATTATTATTTTCTTAAATAAATGTTTTTCCATTTGCTGTATATCCTTAGGACAATTTCTAGAAACTTTAAATGGTTGTTTTTTCAAATGTACACTAGTTAGAATTGTTTAGCTGAGGAGAGGATTAGTGGAGTTCCTCACACCACCATTCTAGAAGTGTTTCTTCTATATTTCTTTAAAAGATGAGATTTGCCTCAGGCCAGGACCCAGGAGAGACCATTATATGGAACTCTGATAAACCAGGAGAACCAAAGAGAAACCTAAGGTTGGAAGTTGCCAGGACTGACCTGCAGAGTCATGAAGACTGTGCACTCTACTTGTCAAACTATGTGCTCATGTAGCTGTGTCAATCTAGAAGTAGCACATTTTTCTAACATGTGCAGGAAGAGGGGAACCTTTTTCTAATTCACTCAAAGGCACCAATGTGCTTGCACAGCCCCAGAAGCTGTAGAGACTCCAGTTGATGGGTTATATAGGATGAGTAAACCATCCAGAGCAGTGGCTCCCAATTTTGGCTGTTCATTAGGATCACTTGAGGAGCTGTTGGAAAATACCAATGCTAGGGTCCCACCTGGACCAATTAAATCAAACTCTCTTGGGATAGAACCAGCCATCAGTATTTTTAACAGTTCCTCAGGAGATTGTAATGTACATGCAGGATTGAGAACCACTGACCTAGAGCCTGGAGCCAGGGGAACTGAATTCTTTGTACCCAAACACCTCAAGAGGATGTAAGTTGATGATGGAATTCCCATGCTGGCAGCTATAAAATGCTTTAAGTAAATAGTGAGTAAAATTGGCAGAGCAAAGTAAGTCAAATTACAGTAAGTAATTTCTGTCCCAACTGCTGAAGTTGTCCCTAAGTAACAAGAAAAACAGACAATGACACTGTAAGCACAGTTTTTATACTCCCCACTGTCAGTCTTAATTGATATGCTCACCCGTGCCTGGTTGATTATGTCCCCTTGTATGAGGATGACACATGAGGGCCTACAGTATCAGACCCTGCCCGCTCCTTTGGCCATACTCTACTCTCTGCTATTCTTGACATAAATAGGACTAGAGGCTGTCTTTACAGAAGCATTAACTCTCAAATGCCGGATAATACAGTGCCTTCATCCCAAGGACAGGTTATGGCTCTTCAGCAAAAGGGATTAGACTTAGTTCCCAGAATTTTCTGTCCCTAAAATACACTATTGCATAAAAACAAATCACTGGACAAAAAAAATGGTGATGAGAGAATTTATGAAATATTAGGGAGATTTTCTAGGTCATTTGCTGACCCCTCCTTCTTGGATGCTCAGGCTTGTAGGGAGTCCCCTTTGTGCTCAATAAATGTTGTTTTTTCCCCCTTCCTTCCTTCTTTCTGAGACCCCATGACTTGCCCAAAAGAACAATAGCACAGTAAAATTTAAAAGGTTGGTAGAGATATTCTAAATGAAGGAAGGCATATACATGGCTATGTGATCCACTCCCTCATCTTTTACTGCCTGGGAATATCAGAGATTGACTCACAGTGCTCTTTCCTGGAGACCTGCCTCCAGGCAGCCATTCCAGAGTTGAGACATGAATAGGAACTATTTTACTACTCTGAATCATACCAAAGAAAACTTGAAACAGTGAGGAGAGTTTGACCAAAAACTCAGACTTAAGCTCAAATTCTAGCCTAGCTGCTTTAAGCTATTGACTTTAACAAATTATTCCATCTCTGAATCTTATTTGCTAAGTGAGAGAACTAATGCCTGCCTGAGTTATTGGATTAAATAATCTCAATAGATGCACCTCTCAGTGTGCCTTGCATATGTTAGGTACTCACACTTCTGTTGCTCCTGTAGGGCAGGAAAACAAAGCTCTTCTTCTGCCTTCCTAGGTTCTCTGGCTGAAGACCAGGAAGTCAAATGCACAAAAGACAAATTAACAAGAGAAAAAAAAACAGAATTTATTAACATGTGCAATGTGCATACATGCAGGAGAAACTCAATGATGACCTGGGGCTTATATAGCATCCTAACAAAGAACAATAAATTCTTAGGGAAGTAACAAGACAAAGGAAAAGCAGTTTAGGTTTTACTGTCAGAAAACTGTGTGAAGGAAGATACATGGGAGAAATGAATGGAAGATAAAGGTTATTTAATTAACTTTTGTTATGTAGATTCTTCTCAGTGCTGTCCCTGGGCTGCTGAGTATAGAACTGTCTCCAGTGACAAAGGGTCTAAGCCTGCATTTAGGCAAATAGAGGGAAGGCAGACAACTTATTTTGGCATCTGCTGTTTCTCAATTGTCTTTTTTCAGTCAACATAATCTTTTTGCCAAAGTGGCATATTTTAGGGTGACATATTCTGACCCCCTAAAGTCCCCACCCTGACATGTATGTGCACACACAGACATACCATCAGGGGAGAGGAAAATGAATAAGCTCTGAGTGATGAAATGACTTGTTAGTGACACTCTATAGTCAGTGACAATTACTAGTACTCAGTAAAGCAGACCTGGCTGATGAATAATAACAATTTCAACTCAGGATAAATGGCTCTTCAGTGCTACCTAGGTTCTAATGAAAAATATGCTCTTCCAAAATTCCCATATCATTTTGAATGTCCTGGTGTATCCCACACAACTCCCAACTCAGAGAAACACACTGGAGGTCATGGTGTGGGAAGAGTCTGGACTATGCAGACTCCATTTGCACAACACAAAGAAAAGCACTGGATTCCTGGGCCTCGTGATGGAGATTCCTGGAAGGAATGTGGCACTCTTTGAGCAATTAAAAAAGACATTTCTCTCAGTGGCTTTGTCAGGTCTCCTCTCTTATCTTTTAGAGTGCTTGGCACATGAGGAGGGGCCCCAGGAATTCTAAAGTCATCAGGAGAACCATGCAGCTCTGAGAACAACCTTCCCACCCTCATCCCCTGCCTCATCCTCTGCATTTTTCCATCTCCCCAGCCCTCCTATTTCCTGCATTTTTTAAACTTCTTTATATTTATTCTAGCAGTAGCTTGCCATGCAATAAAAGAATGGGAGAAATCTCATTAAAATTATATCAAAAGGAAAAAGATGGCATAGAGCTTGAAATTCCTGCAATCTACACACAATAACCTAATCAACTGGAACACACAGGTTAAATGGCGTCCACCCTACGGTGAGCCTAGATGATTAAACCTCCTCCCAGGGAATTGCTACCTTCAGGATACCTAGTGGTAGCCATATTAAAATGCAGCCACGAAAATACCTCACAGTTTAGAGCACTTTTAACCTTCCCACTTACTTTCACAACTATTTATCTTCCTGACTTCTGCACAGGGCCCTGGGAGGCCAGAAAAGCTATTGCTATTATCCCACTTTGAGAGGTAAGGCGAAGGAGACAGTGAGGTTTCTCTGAAGTCACTTAGTTAGTGGTGGGGGTAAATCCAACCAAAGACCTCAATCTTGTTTCTTCCCACACCTCCTTCTCTTACTTAAAGTGGACCCAGGCTGACCTAAAAGTTTTATTATCATCTTCCTCTCTCTTGGCTTCTTGTTAGAATTTGACATGAGCCTGAGTAAGTGAGAGAACACAGTGTTTGCTCAAGACTGAAAGTCAAGTTCCATAAATCCATCTTAGCCTGGAAGCACAGGAGTAACAGGAGGATCAGAAATCCATATGCACAGGGACGCTTTCAGGAAGCTGAATAAATAAACGTCTTGCCAAATTTGTACTGATTCCTTTCAACGTTAACTCATAGTAGTTTTGGCCAGGGCATATTTTTTCCATCAAAGAATATTAAAAGTAGAATGTGTGGGGCAGTGGGAGGCTGGCAAATTTCTTAGCATTAAAAAGGGGCCCTTGTGTTCTTAAAGGTTGGAAATCACCACTTTAGATTATTTCTTTGCTGATCCTCCACTCAAAATTCAGCAGTTCTGATTTCCATTCCTTCAGGGGCCTGATCTCTGCTTTAAAATGATAGTAAGCTAATATGATAATATAATATGTATTAATAATTTAATGCTTACCCTTCCTAGATAATATATGTGCATTTTTAAATTGGTCTTTTTAGACAACACGCTTTAATCCAATGCAAACTTTCTAACCCACTGTTCTCTAGCTGTGACCTCTCACCAGACCTATATATTCTCAGCTTACTAAATACCTCCACTTGAACCTCCCAGAGGCATTGAAACTCAATATGTCAAAATTGATCCTCCACTTCTGTTCTTTACTTCAGTCAGTGACACTACCAACTGTCCATTGATGAAAGCCAGAGACTCGGCAGTTATTCTAGGTTCCTTAACTATGCCACCCCCAGCCAATAGAAGGGTCAGTCTGTCTAACTCAGCACTCCCCAAATTGTGTTCTATGAGCACTGTGACAATAAGCAAAATAGTATCCCTGATCAAGTAAGTCTGGAAAACACTGGTTAGATAAAGTTTAACTTTTATTATAGGACTTAGAGTTTCTAAAATGTTGCCCTGCATTACAAATATAATATAATTATAATATTATATATATTATAATATAACTATAATATTATATATATTATAATATAATATAGTGTCAATATAATATATTTTCCAGAAGGAAAATATACCACGTAGTGTTTCCCAAACTCATCTGCCCAGGGAACCCTTATTTTCTTTGCAGAGTATCTTGCAGGATCTATGTATTAGAGAACAGACTTTGAGAAATGCTGTGATAAGATATCTTTGGGGCCGGCCCGGTGGCACACTGGATAGTGCGCCCGCTTGGGAAGCGCGGCAGCGCTCCCGTCCGAGGGTTCGGATCCCACGTACAGACCGGCTCCCGCTCACTGGCTGAGCGAGGCGCGGGAGCAATGCCGAGGCTTGCGATCCCGTCGCCGGTCCCCGGTCCGGTACGGGGGCAACACTGAGGGTTGCGATCCGTTGCCGAGTTCCTAAGATATGAGTAGTGTTATAACAGTGTACATATTCAAAAATTGAAATGCTGAGGTATTACATGCCTTGAAAGCCAGAAATGTGAAAGGAAATATTTCCTTACAAATATTTATTGAGAAATCCCAGTCAACATATCACTGATATTTTGGGGGCACTTCACAAAGTGCGTTTATGTGTAAGAGTGGAAGAAAGCCTGAAAGAATACTGAACAAACGGCTACTGGGAGCTACCACTGGGGTGTGTTGTTAAAGGCGGGAGGGGGAGGTTTTCAAAGCTTACTCTGCACTGCCCTATATGGTTTGAATTTGTTATAGCAAGCATGTTACTTTTATAATTTGTTTTCATGAAAAATCAATACAGATAAAAACAATAAATAAATAAAATTCCTGCTATAGTAATAACTACTATTTTTTAAAATTCATATGAAAGAATAAAAAGTGTAAGAAAAAGGAAGGGGTGGTTAATGAGAAATTAATTAGATTTTGGTTAACAGAGACAAAGAATAATTACATATTGAAATGATGGATAAACTAACTATCCTGATTTGACCATCATGTATTGAATACAGTTATTGATAGTCAACTTTGTACCCCACAAATATGTATAATCAATTATGCTTCAATAAAAAAAGAATACAAAAAAAAAAGAAGAAAATGCAACCAGAGCCAAGACATTCTTTAAAAAGTAGACTGTTAAAACCTGTGCTACCAATTATTACAAGGGAAAGCTGTAGTCATTCTTACAGTGAGATAGTGGTGTGGATACATAGATGGACAGATGAGTTAAACTCAACAGAAACTCCACAAATAGAGACAAGGAGATATTAGCACCACGCTCTAACCAACTGAGCTACCCAGCCATTGTGTGAGGCAAGGAGGCATGAAAATTTTGTGTATGATTAAGGTACCATTTCAAAACAATGGAGAAAGATAAGCCCAATTAATTTTACTAAAGCAATAGATTAGCTATTTCCCAAATAACTAAGCTTGCATTCCTAACTTATTTCTTTTTTTTTTTTTTTTTTTTCCTTTTTGTCTTTTTTTCGTGTCCGGCAACGGATCGCAACCCTCAGTGTCGCGCCCGCACCTAGCTCAGCCAGTGAGCAGGAACCGGTCTGTATGTGGGATCCAAACCCTCGGCGGGAGTGCCGCCGCACTCCCAAGCGGCACACTGTAGCAGTGCGCCACCGGGCCGGCCCCTAACTTATTTCTTACACCAAAATAAATTCCAGATGGATCAAAGACTTAAAAGCTATCTATGAAGGCTTAAACATAATAGAACAAAATATTGGTGTCTATTTTTATAATCCTGTTTTTTTTGTTGTTTTGTCTTGTTTTTACACTTTTTCCTCTTCCCTCAAAACTCACGCGTGGTCTGTCTATAAATCCCATCATTAATACTTTCAAAAATATACAAATGCTCCTCAATTTACAATGGAGCCATATCCTCAATAAATCTATTGTTAGTCAAAAACATCATTAAGTCAAACCATCCTAAGTCGGGGACCATTAAGTGAACAGAATTTAACCACTTCTTCACCTCCAGGTCCAAGCTATCTTCCTCTATTTCTGCTGAAATAGTCTTCTAATGGGTCTCTCCTTTCAGTTTGTTCCAACATAGCAGCCAGGGTGATCCTATCAAAATGCAAGACAAACTATTTCAGATCTCAAAACCCTCGGTTTTGTTTCAGTTAGGGTGTAGTCAGGAAAACGGAGATGTACTAAGGGAATTTTGACATAGATGTTGGATGCCTGAAAAAGCAAAAGAGTAACACAGATATTAACAACCACAGGCAACAAGTGGGCCAGGAAACAAAAGAGTAGAACTGGGGTTACCAGAATTCGACAGCTTAGAAGAGGGCTCTGCAGAGCTTAGTCCTGGTTTTGAAGGAAGCCTCTTTAAATGTATATAAAAGCCAGAAATGATAAACCAAACACTGTACATTGGACAACATAAAAATTCTCTAAAGCAAAAATCACTGCAAGGTGACTTACAAAAACATATAGAGGAAAATGTTTGCAATATAGATGACAAAGGGTTAACATCCCAATGCATGAAGCCCCCTTGCAAATCACTAAGGAAAAGATGACTGCTAGTACACCCAAAAAATTATAAGCCCAATTTTTAAAAATTTAGTCTTAATTAAAATTAAAGTTAAAATCAGAGGTCACGGGCCGGCCCGGTGGCGCACTGCTACAGTGCGCCGCTTGGGAGCGCGG
>NW_007730176.1:12730-14562 GCF_000696425.1 Galeopterus variegatus
AATATGAAAATTGACAAAGAATGTTGTATCAGTCAGGATTGCTTTTGGCTAAAAGCTACAGAACATCATCTAAGCAATAAATACATCGTCTAATTAAATAAATACTTCAAATGACATGAAGTCTGATAGAAAATTCTAGGAATTGATTCAGCCTCTCGCTGATGTCAACTTGCTGAGTCAGTATTTCTATGATTCTCTTGAAAATTCTACCTCCTTAAAAAAAACAAAAAATCCAAAGCAGCTGGGAAGCTTCTCCAGCTGGAAAGCCCCCTGACCCCAAAAGGCTGAAGCATAGGCCCCTTTTGCCCCCAATGTACACATCCATTGTGACACTTGTCACACTGTACTGGGATTTTCAGTTTTCATGACTGTCATCTCCATCAGGTGCTGAGGGGACTTCCATCTGATTTCTCACACCAAACAGTGCCTGATATAAAAGGAGGTCTTCAATAATTGCTTTTTCAGATATTGAATAACAGAGACACCACAGTATGCAGGTGGGAAGAGTTAGGGGGAGCCCGAGCACTTCTCAGCATCCCTTTGCTCCTGCTTAGAACCTTGCAACTAAGTGCTGTAAAACCAAAGGGGACTGTGCCATTTAACAATAAGGGAATTCTGGAGTTCTAAAGCCAGAGGTAATGCAGTCATTCAGAACATAAAATGGCAACCCACACACCACGAGACCAGAAGAGGGACACAGAGACACTGTCATCTCCAGGTTGGGGCCAATTCAAACCCTGAAAAATTGAGCCCAAAGATTCTCCTGCTGTCAGCACCACTTTTCAAGAAAAGATGAGGACGTCCTTCTTTCTTTCAAGTCTCTCAGGATAGCACCCCCCAAATACATTATGCTTTCTCTTTTTTCACTCCCCTTTCTTCCTCCACAATTAGCTCAGGGGAGTCCTTTACTGACCTCCTGGAGGAAATTCTCCCCATTCTTGCTTGATCTTTGTGCTCGTCACTCCGCAGTAGGCCTCTATCATAAGGACATTGCTCATGATAGATTCAGCCCAGTTTTCGCCTTTGGAAACACAAAAACCAGAGACCAGAGCTGAAGGCAGATAAGAAATATGGAGAGAGAAATAAACATTGATGCAAAATTATTTTCTCAACTCATTCATAGTTCTAGTAAATCTGTGCATTCCTGCAAAAGAAACCTACTCTTCCTCCAGGTGCCTCCAGCAAACTGGATCTGTGTCACAAATTCAGTTTTCTGGAATAATAATTCTCTCCAGCAAAATATCCCTTGATAGTGTGGGTACCAGCTTCCCCAGGCTCAAATAGGGGGGACCTTCTGCAGAGCAAATTTCTTGCCTCATTCACCTGGGGCTAGCTAATCAAGAAGCCCTGCAGATTCTCCCTTCTGCATTTACAGCCCCATCCACTAGAGGGAGTCTGGGAAATGCAAATCAAAACCACCCTGCGATATCATCTCACCCCAGTTAGACTGGTTGTTATCAAAAAGACAGAGAATAATAAATGCTGGTGAGGATGCTGAGGAAGGGGAAGACTCCTACACTGTTGGTGGGACGGTAAATTGGTGCAGACATTATGGAAAATGGTATGGAATTTCCTCAACAACTACAGATAGAACTACCATACGATCCAGCAATCCCACCACTGGGTATATACCCAAAGGAATGGAAATTATCGTGTTGAAGGGATACCTGCACTCCCATGCTTGTTGCAGCTCTATTTACAGTAGCCAAGATATGGAACCAACCTAAATGTTCATCGACGACAACTGAATAAGGAAAATGTTGAATATATACACAATGGAATACTACTTAGCCATAAAAAAGAATTAAATTCTGCCATTCACAGCAACATGG
>NW_007730176.1:15373-19782 GCF_000696425.1 Galeopterus variegatus
AAGGAAGGAAGGAAGAAAAGAAGGATGGATCACAATAATACATTGAACTTTCAAAAGGGGAGAACAGAACTGTGGTTACTGGGGGGGGAGGGCAGCAATTAGAGAGAATTTGGCTAATAGACACAAAGAATGATCACATTTTGCAATGACGTGCATGCTAATTATCCTGATTTGATCATTACATATTGTACACTGGTCTTGAAACCCAACTCTGTACTCCACAAATATGCATAATCAATTGTGTTTCAATAAAAAAAGAAAGAAAACATTTAAATTCTTAGAAATCGTTTTTATAGCTGATTATATTTTCTTGGCTGTCTATATCATAACTATATTCTATTACATTTAAAAAAACCTTCATTTTGTGCCTTGGTGAACTACCCATTAGTGCTTGACCTCATTCGGGCAGCCCTGTGGGTGGAGAGCTCCCCCGTTCAGGTGGCCAGTCTGCTTCCTTCCTCCTCAGTTGAGGCTGGGTGAGCACTAGGTGCAAGAGGTAGAACAAGTCTCACCTGGTTCTCGGTTTTCATGGAATCCAGAAGCCACAGGCTCTGAGGAGTCTCTCCTTCCCCAAGACCCCTCAATCTGACCTTAGTTTTGCCATTGGCGGCTGTGGTTCTCTATAATCTACCATGGGGAAAAAAAAAAGAGGGGAATCTGTATTTCCCAAACTCTTGCAAATTCAAAGCATTACCCTTCTGAGCCCAGGCGGTGTTCTACAGACTCCTACGAGAGAGTCCCTTCTGCTCCAAGGTGCAGTCTCCTCAAGCCCACCAGGTGCCCCAGGCCACGCAGCAAGGTGTGCACCTGTGTGTGGAAGCCAGACCCCACCTGCTACCCGAAAAGTCTGAGGAATGTCATGTGGGGCTTAACTACTATCCCCACCAGCCCCAACTGTCAGGAACTAAGCTGGAGCCATTAAGTTCACTTCTCCCTCTCTTTCTAGAAGGTTCTCCTGAGAACCAAATAAATTAGTCTCTTCTGTAGACCCCAACAAGGCACCATCCTTCCGTTTTCCACCCACCACAACTCCAGCTCTCTTTATTCCCTCAGCTATATTTCTGGGTCTCTTTCTGAGGAGTTAAAGCAGTCTCGGACACTTTTTTTAAACTCAGTTTCTTCACAGTCCACCTCAATTTCCAAATTCCATGGTTACTTCCAAAAGTCCACCTCATTTCAGCCCATCAATGCCCTACGTGGGTCATGGCCTTAGCCTCAAATGGCTCACCTCTAGTTTGAGGGATAATGATCAGTCTTTAATGCACTCCCTTGGGGGGGCTTTGAAATCCTGTATCAGGCCCCACTCATGGGAGGTACAAATCGTGGTTTATAACTCTTTTATTTCTATATTAACGCACTTAATTTCTGTATTGATACCATATTCTTCTAGGAGGGTAGAAACTCAGTCCTCAGGTCAATTTGGAATCCACCCTCTTTCTCCAGGATTGTGTTTAAGTTCGGAGGGAGCCTCACACAGTGCTGAAGTGTTTGGTCCTCACAGGAGGCCATCAAGTGTCTGTTCTTCACTCCTCCATGCCCCCCTGGGGCCCACTGGTGTTCTCCACAGATGCCACGCCACTTGTTGGGGCTCAGGAACCCTTTGCTCTTCAGGTGTCACTTTGTGGTGCAGGAAGCTCCCCAGAGCTGTGTGTGGTCTCTGCAGGCTAGTCTGGCCACCCACCCTGGAATTGCCCAAGAAGCTGGCATAGAGCCCTCCCTCCAGCAGCCACCATCTCTGCTGTCATCCCTTCCCCTAGCTGTCCCCTCTACCCCCTAGCCCAAGGGACTCTTTTCTAGTCCAAGAGAAAGCTCACTCTCTCAAACCCTGCTCTACCAAACTCTTACCTATATCCTATATCCAAATCTTCTCAGTTCTCCATGAATCTTGGGTTTTGGAACCCAAAGCCGCTTCCCATTTCTCTTTGCCACCCTTGTCATATCCCTTCCTTGAGGCAATGACCTTAGGGGAATTATTTCATAGGGTGGGACAGTAGATGAAAAGGGGAGAATAACAGCAGGAGACAGAAAAAGAAAAAAAATATCAGTTAATAGTTTAAAACACCATCACACTTGTATCTGCTATTACCTGATTTGGAGCTGCCTTGTTCTTAAATCTCAGAAGACAACAGTGATTGTCAGATGCCTCCCCCACAGGCTATTTTCCTTCATTCTCAGATCCCAAGCCTTACTCTTTGCTCAGCCCCAGACTGGAAGTTTGTTTTACACCCTCAATAAACCTGGACCCACTTCCGCAGCAACCACCTCTCTCTCCATTATTCCATGTAGGCTCTCTTCTGCCTACAGCTCTTAGGACCACTTCACATTTCATTAGGTGCTTCATCAGGAAGGGAAGAAAGAAGTGGGGTAGCTCAAAATGACTGCCTTCATTTGCTGATTTCTTTGTTTTGCACCAGAAAGCATTTCTGCAACTCAGATGGCTTATTCAAGCCCAGTCAAGAGAAACCCCTCTTGTCAATTCCCATTCCACTCCATTTACTGGCATACACAGTCGAATGAGCTGTTTAAGTGGGTTGTTATGAAATGAAATGAATTTGAATTTGTGTTACATATTCTTTCCATTATTTATGGGTTGGGGTAACCCATAACAGTGACTTTTCCCCTCTGCCTTCCTGAATCATCAAGACAAAGTAGAAAGAAAAGTAACTCAGCACTTTTTGCAAGGCTTGGTGGTGACTACTGCTTACTATGCTGAACTGATCTTCATTAAGAGCTCTGTACCTTGGCTTTTTACTATAGCCTTTCAGACCTTTGAAAGTCTTTGGGTCTAGGGCCACCACTCTACGGAGCTAGGGAAGACCAAGAGTGATCTGAGACGCCCCACCAGGTATCAGCCGTTCTATCCTCCTGAAATCCCCAATATCGGAGTCACTTTTTAGGCTGCTTTCAGAAAAAGTATTAATTGGTCACTACACTTAAGTGATTCTTTGGGGGTTTGGGACATGGCCTCTTAAAGGTCACTGTTAGACTGTATTTTTGTGACCTACCTGCCATGATTATTAGCACAGCAAACCATCACCTAGGAAGGCTCAGACAATCTGGCTCTGCAAGAGAGGGTTTTGTAAGTAACCTTAGGACTGTGCCCTTCATGCACAGATTCTAGAGAATCTACAAAACAGGCCCTTACCTTAGAAAACAAACAGAATCTCTGAATCTTCCACTAAACCTTGGAGTTTAAGTGCAAAGGACTCAAGTTATTCACTCTCTCACTCCAGGGCCCGAACTAAACCCATAATTCTCAAGCTGGTCCTTTCTTGATGTAGTCCATTCTCACACCACTCATCTCCCACAAAGTCTATGCAGGCATTTTGGTGATTTTCTAAAGATTTTGTTTTTAAGTAAACAAGGGCTATACTGGAAAATTGAGGTGGTGTAACATTAAAAATCAAATACAAAGTTATAAAGAACTGACATAGTAACTAAAACTAGATTACCAAATGAAAGCCTAGAGAAAATGAACATAAACAAAATTAAAGGGCAGCATTTGGAGGTCCTTTAATTGCATGGTAATTGGGAGTCAAAGCAGAATCTATTTAGAATCCACAAGGCCTATTAGGAGTGCAGAGGACGAATAGCAAGTCAACCAAAATTAGGAAAAGAAATCAGACTTTAATTGTAAACAGAAGACTAATCATTAGCTGTTCCCTTTCCCTAGAGTAAGTCATGGATAGTTGCCTGACATTTTACATTTTACTTTAAGTACAAAAAAAATTACACAAGAGGCCTACTCATTAGCAGGTTTTTCTGTTTTAGTGGCCGTCAGAAATCTAGCAAAATTCCAATATTAAAAAACATCTCAATTCCTCCATAATAGCATACTCTCAAAATTGTCTTACATCTATTCCAGGTCTACGAATGCAGACAGAGGACCCCACTTTGCTTACATGCATGAGACTCACCTGCGGCTTTATCAAGTCACAGACCAATTACATGTATATTGAAAATACAATTAACCCAAAGACTTTAAGAAATGTGTTTGGTTGCTAAAAAGCAAACAACGCTGTTCAATAGTTGTCGTATTCACGTAATAGAGGTAAATAAGGTCAGGCATAAGCCACAATTACACACATATTGGTACAGAATCAAATGATCCTGAAATTGGCAACATCTTTTAATAACCATATTTATTATATAGCAATCAAATATAGTTTCCAAATACTTAATGTAGCCATAATATCTTTACCTATATTAGAGTTGCAGTAGCCAAATACATTACAGTAAACTGTTGATAAGTTATGACAAAATTATTACAGACTGTTGAAATGGCATATTATATTGAAAACCAACCTTATTTGGTTTTATTTTGATACCTTACAATTCCTTTGTAAGATCCATATACTAATCTGCTCTATGTAGATTCTAGGAACATTTCTAGGGTGTTACAAAAAAAA
>NW_007730176.1:20522-22071 GCF_000696425.1 Galeopterus variegatus
AAAAAAAATAGAAGTAGCTCTACTTTTTTATTTTAGCTTGCTAAGTATTAAATTATTTATTAAGTAGAGTTTTTAACTTTTTGTTTAGCTTTTTTTTGTTTGGGTACAAGTTCATATCTCAAGGGCTCCATGTTACAAAGTTTTAAAAAGACTGCACTAAGTCTTTTATCCACTTTAGCACCTGGTAGGTATAAGGTACTGTGAGAGGCATTGGAAAGACTATAAAAATAGATAAATAGCATAGGATTAATACAAAACAAGCTCCATAGAAGTTCAAAGATAGAGAGATGGCTTCCAGGGCAAGGATCAGGAAAGACTTCATGGAAGTGATGGGATAGGAACTAGAGTGAGAAGTCTGTTAGAGAGCTGAGCAGATGTTCCATTCATTCATTCAGTGCATATTTGCTGGGCCATAACGTGTGCTGAAAAACATTATGGGTGAAGGTGCAAAGGCAGATACACTCAAGAATGTTGGCATAACTACCAGCAGACTGGCTAAATTAAATGCAGCCTAGTTACAGGGCTCTGGTGGGAAGTATAGCTGTCAAGGTACACTGGACTAACACATGAAGGGCCCTGAATGTCAGCTTCAGGAATCTGGACTTCACTGTTGGGCAACCTGGAGCCATTAAAAGTTTATAGCCAGTGTGGGTATAGACTAGAGTGACAAGAGAATAAAATCAAAGAGACCGCATAGGAGAATACAATATTGAAGAGTGAACAGTGGTCAGAAACAGAACTGGGAGGAAATGGTGTCTCAGGCACCCAGAAAGCAGAGTTTTGTGAAATAGGGAGTAAACAATAGTGCCCCATGCTACAGAGAGGAACGAGAGATGGAAACTGAAAATCAGCAGTTGGGAGCACTCCATGAACCAAATGTGAGCCGCCCAGTAGTTTTGTGGGAGCAAAAGCCAGAGTGTTGTGAATTTTGAAGAGTGAGTGCAAAGCAGGAAGACACAAAAGCCGTGGCGAAATCTCTTTCAAGAAATAGGGCTATCACAGGCTGTTACAGGGGATAGGAGTATCTTCTCCAAGGAAAGAACGATTTAAGATAGGGCGCCACTGGGAGTGTTTATATGTCTTATCAAAGGAGACAGAGGAAGAGGAAAAATTAAAGGGACAGAAAAAAAGGTGAATTAGCTGATATAGTTAGAATGTAGAATATAGGAAGGACTTTATAAGAAGCAATAAGCAGAGAATAAATGCCTTGGTTTTCCAGCACCCCTAGAACACACCCCTACAGGGTCAGGCACAACATCAACATGTTGAGAAAAAAGACAAAGGAAACAAAAATTAGAAACTCCAGTCAGGGCCAGGAATGTAAGAAATGAAACCCAGTTGTCCAGCAGGTGGTAATAAAAAACCTCCCCCAGTATCTTGGGCCATTTTGTGCTGTTGTAACAATACCACAGACTTATAATTCATAAAGAATAGAAATTTATTCTCTCACAGTATTGGAGGCTGAGAAGTCCAAGATAAGGTGCCAGTATCTGGCGTGGACTTTCTTACTGCATCCTTACCTGGCAGAAGGTGGAAAGGCAAGAGGGAG
>NW_007730176.1:22241-29610 GCF_000696425.1 Galeopterus variegatus
AATGAAACCCAGTTGTCCAGCAGGTGGTAATAAAAAACCTCCCCCAGTATCTTGGGCCATTCTGTGCTGTTGTAACAATACCACAGACTTATAATTCATGAAGAATAGAAATTTATTCTCTCACAGTATTGGAGGCTGAGAAGTCCAAGATAAGGTGCCAGCATCTGGCGTGGACTTTCTTACTGCATCCTTACCTGGCAGAAGGTGGAAAGGCAAGAGGGAGACGAATCCTGAGTCCCCACATGGCAGAAGAGCAGAAGAGAGAGAACCCACGCCCACAAGCCCTTTTATCGTAGCATTAATCCATTCACGAGGGCAGAACCCTCATGAGCTAAACACCTCCCATTAGGACCCTCCTCTCAGGATTGTGGCACTGGGGATTAAGTTTTCAACACATAAATTTTGGGAGACACATTCAGACCAAAGCACCCAGAGTGACCTGATAAACCATGCAAGATGACGTCTCTGTACACAGACTGCCTCTACTGCTGAATCATTGCAGATCCTCCTGACAATAAAATGAGTTCTGAGATGGATGCTAGGCCCCTTTTACATAGACTGGCACCCACAGGTGCCCCTTGAAAAGTGTAGGAGGGATTTCCCAGCTGTGAGTTTAATGGATTCAGCCAGATTAGTGCAAGTAACAGGAAGGATGAGGAAGGGTATATATGTATCAAGAAAACAATAAAGGGTAGGCTGCCTCTGTTCACCTACCCTTGGCCTAACTGGTATAATTCTTGATGGCATTTTAATTAATTAAGTAGAGGAGAATTGGTTGGAATTAGCAAGTAAAATTTAGCACATTATGCAAATGATTTCGAGTAAACTCCTCGAAAAGTTACCCCAAATATTTCACTGAGAGGATGCAGATCTTTGAGATGAAGTAAGTTTACTGTTGAATTTCTTGGGTGAATACTTTGAAGAGAGTGATTGTTTCCAGAAAATCTCCAGTTGCTACCAGTCCCAAAGGCCATCTCCCCATAGACCACTGAGCAAGGTTATATTGTAAAAGACACAGGCTGAGGAGAGGTCTGCAGAGAGAGCTACAGGCTCTCCGAATTATCTCAGGGCCTTTTGGCTTTGCCTATTAGAAGGTTATTCCTAATTCCTGTAAATGAACCAGATTTGAAAATAGGTGTTTAGGAACAGAAGCAGCCCCAATGCCACAGTTCAAAGAGCAGCCAGGCAAGTAGCATGTTCAGCCCACCGTTCAACGATAATAGATTTAACAAGTGAAATAAAGTCTAAGTTGGGCATAGGGGAGAGTGTGTTACCCTATTTGACCTCTTAGGAAAGTCACCTGGTGTGTCCTGGGGGAGCAGAGCTGATAGGAAGGAAATATTTTGTTTGTTCTTATTTTATGTATTGAAGTGAGTCAGTGTTTGTCCAGTCCTCCTGCTCAGTGTCCACATTTAGGACACAGGGCTGTGCAGCTGAGCCAAAAACACTGGAGGAGCAGCATTAACTCCTCTCAATTTCTCCCAGCTTATGTCCCTGAGGGCACACTCTGTCCCCACAGACCACAGATATACATGGTCATACCCAGAAATCTTGACAGCTCTTCTCAATGAGAAGTTGGTCTTGGGTGGACTAAATCATAATTGGGGAGGTCTAAAGTTCCACATTGTTTATTTTACCAACCCCAAAATTCTGCTGTTAAAAAATGTTGAAGTCAATATGTCTGTGCAAACAGAAAATCATATGGGTTATTAATTCTGTTTATGCCTTTTTACATGAAGATCACTGGGTTTTCAGACCACTGGTTCTGTGCATACGTATACACATCACATTTTAGCAGCCTGCATGAGCTCCTTTGCAAATGTTAACATCTCTTTGTTAATAGGAATCCTTGTAGTGGGTGTACATATATGCACTATGAACGGTGTGTGAGTCATTTTTGCCCTCCCGATTCCTATAATTTTCTAAAATAATATTTTTCCCTAACTGAAAATGGATACATGTTTATATAGAAAATTTAGAAAGTAAATGAAAGCATAAAGAAGAAAATTTAAATCATTCATATGCACATACAAAGAGATCAACACTCATCATTTTTGTGCATTTATTTCCAATCTGGCTTTTTATGCATAAATACACTTTGGTTTTTTCCCTCCAAAATAGTATTATACTGTGTATACTATTTTATAAACAGCTTTCATTGCTTAATGTGTCACACACATTTTTCCATATCAATATTCTTCCTAGCACCATTTTTCAAAGATACATAATATGCCACACGATGGATATACCTAGTTAATTAACCATCCCTCCAAAATTATTTCCAATATTTGTTATCGTTAGCCAAATTATGCTGAACATCCTTTATCTTTGCTTAAATTGAGAGGGGTTTTTTTTAGAGTAAAATCTTGTAAGTAGAATTGCTGAGTCATTGGGATTGGGCTTTAGATGTATGGTAAAATTAACTTTCAGAAAGATTACATCAATTTACATCCCCGTCAGTGGTGTATCGAAGTGTTTATGTCCCCACTTACCAACAGTAGGTTTACTATTATTTGGACTTTCTGTCATTTTGGAATAGAACCTATTCTGACCATGTTCTCTAAACCAGTAAGTGAATGGCATGATTAGAGTTAAACATGTTCCCAAAATGTCTTTCGTAAACCTGTCAGGCAAAATGAGCCATCAACATTAAATATGATAACTGAACACAATTCTAATGAGGCTCCCGGATACTCACTTTCTATGTCTAATCTCTTCTTTTTCACCACACAAAATGTTTCTGATCAGATACCTAAATGCTTTTAAGTAAAAATAAATGCAATTTCAAACAGTTGGGGATAGAGATTCCAAATATGGTTCAACAAAATGTAATGAGGTTTTGAATTGTAAAACTCTCAGTTGAGGGGAGAGTTCTCTGCAACGACTGTGATACTAACAGGAAGATCTAAAGAGTAAACAGCTCAGATCCCTGAACACACCTCTGAAGAATGAGAGCTGGGTAAAAGCTAGCAGGAGTGAACAGAACAATATCGGAGTAAATAGACTGTACCAATTGCAAGAGATAAGATTGATGAAATCCAGTGTAGTGCTAATATATCCCACCTACACCGTTATATAAATAGGATTAGCTTATGGAAATGCATACCCTAAAAAACAAACCCAACAAAACAAAAACGCGCTATGTCCGGCCATGGCAGGAAGCTTATTTCATGTGATGAATGAATTATCTCCCTAAAGAATCCTCCTAAAACTGGATCTGAGCCTTGTAGGATAATAGAAATGGGTTGCACTGAAAATAACTTTTTAATGAGTAATGCTAGTACATATAAAGTTAAAATTCACATCCAATTTTCTCATCTAGAACAGTTCAAAGCTCAATAATCAGTAAGAGAGGTAACACCCAGACATATTTGACAGGGACACCGTTATTGCTATGGGAGGCTGCCAACCGGCCTTCTGGTCGACCAGAGGAGGAAATGGGTCCCAGTATGCTCAGGAAAAGCTCACACACCAAACTAATCTTTAATTTATTGATTTGCTACCTCACTAAAAAAACATAGAATATCAATAAATGGCTTTAGTTAAGAAGTTAAGGTCCGAGAAGAAACAGTGAGGGTTTGCTGGAATACATTTAGTACATCAAGATTTATAGAAAATAAAATCAAGAGCTTCTGGGAGAAAATTGATGTCTAGTAAGGACACAAGAGCATCAAACAACATAAACTTTAAGATCAACAAACTTTAAGATCTATTTTATAAAGTCCTTCCCTTTTTTCTGCTTTCTTATTTGTACAAAATAAAAAAACAACCACAATAAACTGGAAATTTTCAGATAAACTAATCTAAAAACAGTAAGTGGAATGAATAATTTAAAACTCTAGGATCCAGCAAAATATGACTTTGTAACTTATGACTTTATGCTTAGTTATAATGATCAAATAAAGAAATCTCTGTGTGAAAATTAAAAATAGGGAATCCTGAAATGATAAAACTAAAAAGGAAAGTAAAAGAGAAAAGGCAATGATGTAAAATTAAAATAATCCTTAATTCGGAAGATGAAAACAGTCCCTGAACATATTTAAATTACTTCTTGCTCTCACAGTCTCATATTACTCCTTCATAAGAAGAAATTGTAAAATTTTCCTTTATACCAAGAGAAAATGTAGCTAGAACACATTTTCTGAGTGTATGAAATATGACATATTAATAATTTTGAGATGTACAAAATTATTTCTTCTTAAATGTGGCAAGTTTATTTTGAAAACAATTTTAAATAAATTTTATAAATATACACGTAGTATAATATATTAGATGTTTTGAGTAATGAAGACTGACCCATGATGTCATTCCTCAATAGAATTATTAAAATGTTTGTATATTCTTTTCTAATATTTTTAATTTGAATTAATGTTTATTATATAGTTATTATCATAGGGCACATAAAATTGTGTATCCTTCTTTTTTCATTTAACAGCATATCAAAAGCATTTTTAATATTATTGAATGATAGCAACCCAACAGTTCTTCCAGAGTGTCAATAAAAATTGTGCTTAATTTATGCTTAATTTTAAGCATAATTTTTATTGTTTTTGTTGCACATTTTAATTATACTTATGTATTGCTACACTATAAAAGCCACTGTGATGAACATCTTAATGCATATGTGTTGTGGTAGATTGATTGCAAAAATGGCCAGCAATTCTTCCCCTTCCTCTGTCCATGCCCTCTTGCCATGTACCACGAGTACCCTCCCTCTCTGATTCTGAGGTCAGCCGTGTGACTTGCTTGACAAAGGAGATATTAGCAAACCTGATGCATGCAAGCTCTTGCACATTGGGATTTGCTCCTGGGAACTGTCACCATGTGAACAAGTATGGGCCATCCTGCTGGATGATAAGACACATGGCCAATTGTTCCCATCCCTTCTGCAGACCTGCCAACTACCAGCCATCCTAGATCACCCAAACATCAGCTAACTCACCACTGAACACAGAGATTTGAACATGCCTTACTGAAATTGGCATCCCTTGCTGAAATCAACAGAGCTGGCCCTGACAAGGAGAAACACACAGTGACCACAGAATCATGAGCCATGTAAATGGTTATTTTTCCAAGCCACTTTATTTTGAAGTGGTTTATCGTACAGGAAAAGTTAACTGATACAGGCTTTTTCTCTATCTCCTTATACTACTTTCCCAGAAATAAATTTACTGGGGCCAAGGGCAAGAACACTAAGTATTCTTTGGTTATCACAATCAGTAATAATAAATTACAGGAAAAAGCCTACCTTTTCAACATTCTGCAGCCTCACAAATGGAGTGGTCATTATGTAACTATTATCTGAGTGGTTCCCATAGTCTTCAAAGATTCTTTTCTTCCATGAACCTGAGTGTGGCACTTGAGACATCAATGGGCTGAGAGGAGAAATGTCTAGCCACACAGATCCTGGCAGAAATTTCTGGAATTTTCTTAAAATATATCCAGAAACACACTCTGTTGACAGCCATCCAGGCTCTCTTTGATCCTAATTTCATTTCTCTTAGCTTCGGTAGTAAAGTAAAAGTGATTTTAGAACACAATTTGCATATTGGTTACATGTTAAAATAATATTTTGGATCTATTGAGTTAAAACATATTAAAATTAATTTTACTTGTTTCCTCTTATACCATTGTTAGAAAAATTCAGTGTATGGCTCACATTTGTGGCTCACATCATATTTCTATTGGACAGTGTTGCCCTAGATGCTTTGAAGGTCTAGATGTAAAGGATGTTGATTTACACTGAGCAGTAAAGAAATTAATTGACTGAAGTTAACTGCAATCTGGACAGGAGTGAAGACCCACATCTGAAAACAGCATTGGGTCAAAGTGCGGATTTGGAGTTCTCCCCCTGCCATAGAAACTTGGAAGATTTGCTAAGCCTTCAACTGATGATGCAGAATCATCATAGAAGCATGTAACCCCAATCCCTACATCCTATCTCCCACCTCTGACCATGTCCTAGCTATGACTTGTCAACTCCCAATAACCAACCTCAGCTCACCCACTACCCTGATCTTCTAATGGGTAAATATATTTTCAAGATTGGGAAAAGCTAGAATAGTATATAAATATAATTAAAGAATTCAAACCCATAGTATTAATAATTGTGTGTTAAATTCAGGAAAAAATTTTCATATCGTTGGGATAATTCATATGTGTCTGGTATTAAAATATTTATAATTTTAAGAGAATTTGGCATGTTAGTGATTCTGTCAGGTTATTAAGCTTTGTGATTCCAACCTAAACCATGTGATTAATTTTAGAAATGTTTTGAGAGAATTAAGAGAATTTTACAAAACACGTAAATAATATTGGAATATTTCAGAGAATTTATGTTTATCATTTGTTTTACTATGTTTGCAAACAATGTATTTAGATTTACTATACTTTTGTAAGTACTTGGAAAGTTTCTCCTTGTTAAAGTCAGTAATTTGCCCCTGTTGGGCATTCAAAGTTCTATAAAAGAAAAGAAAGTCTATTAAATTTGTTGGTGCATTTTTAAACTTTTAAGGAATTAAATTAAATTTGTAAATAGTACTGGTTGTTTAAGGACTTTAAGTCTCTTCAACTTGAGTTAATTAAGTTACAATCTAAGAAAAAGTGAAGTTATTTGTTCTTATTTTAATAGATTTTTTACTTAGAACACAAGATTTGTAAGTTAAAATTTTAAACTTAATAAAAGAAATATAACTTTTCTTAATTTTAAAGGAATTAATTCAAAACTCAAGCACTATAAATTATTCTTTCTATGCACAAAAGCCCCATGCAGGACATGAAAAAGTCTTGCATGCCAGCAAGAGAAGGAATCCAAAATTCTTGGGAGAAAGCCAAATTCATCCTTGTGTAGAAATTATACTTGCTTGCTGGGCAAAGTTGCCATTAGAGAATTTTAAAGCCAGTCTTAAATGAGGAAAGTTGTGATTGGATGTCACTTCAATCTCTGTATCTGCCTCAGGGGCCAGAACATCTCTATCCTTGGAAATATTTGCCTGGTCATGCCCATGAGTCCTCCAGGGACATCCATTCAACCAAAGGGCCACATGGGCTCAGGTGTGCTAGATTGCCTGACGGTGAAACATTCCACGTTGGCAGTGGTCTCAAGTAGTACCTTCACACCATCTTGGGCTGGGAATAAAGGGATAATAAAAGCTGAGTGGCTGGCCTCTTAGGGACTTGAAATTTCTCTCTCATTATTATTAGAAGAACCAAAGTTGGGCCTATCCCCGGAAGGGGACTCATTCCTCACTCCGGCAGTTCCTGGAACATCTTGTCTGTCCATACAGACAACCATGTTGAAATGCTGTCCAGGGGCCGGCCCGGTGGCGCACTGGATAGTGCGCCGCTTGGGAAGCGCAGTGGCGCTCCC
>NW_007730176.1:30092-31970 GCF_000696425.1 Galeopterus variegatus
GCATTACCAGAGGTACACAAGATCTGAAGCAGGGTTACGTCAGTTGCAGGGTAACTAATTCATGGTCCTAAATGGGACAGTTTTGTGAGTAAAAGAGGGTGCCAGTGGAATGAGAGGCAGGATCTAAGTCCCAACTGCCCTTAGCAAACTGGGAAGGATGGTCACTCTAGCTAGTGGCAAGCAAAGAAAAAAAGAGATAAGAGAGAAACATGAAGAGAAAAAAGCAAAAAGACAGTGATTTACCAGAATCAGGAGGTCAAGAGGAAGGGAAGAGTTACATGTAATGCTGAGCTCTGGGTAACCTGAAGAACACTGGTACCATTAACAGAAACAGGACACATCAGGTGCAGGGCTTGGGGAGGAGGCAACCAGGTGAGATGTGGAGCAAACAACAAACACTGCATTAAAACCAGATCTGGATATGAAGATAAGGGGCTCAGGCTGACCGGTAGGTCATCTGGTTAGAGCTGCTACTGGTAACACAAGGTCCAGGGTCCAGGCTCTCTGTGCCAGCCAGCCACCAAAACAAAAAAGATATGGCACTCATCTCCATAAGGAGAGAGGGGGAAAAAAGATAAAGAAAGACAGTCTCAGAAATACACTTATTGTAGGGGGAAGAAAGAGGAAGGGTAAAGGAGACAACAAAGGGGTCAAAAACTTACAAGGAGGAAAATCGGGCATTATCAGCAAAACAAAATCTTTCAAGTGAATTTGGAGAAAATAAGAACAAGGTACCAAACACTACAGAAAATCCCACATTGAGAAGACAGAGCCAAAGGTACCAGCTGAGTAATTAGGAAGTTACCAGTGAACATCAAGAAAGCAGTTTCTTTAGAGGGATTGAAACTAAAGCCAGATTGCAAGAAGGCTAGTGGTGAGTGGTGATGAGAAAAGAAAGACATGGAGGACAGACTATTCTCATTTAAATGTTTAAACTTGAAAGGAAGGAGAAAGACAGAAGGGTGCTTAGGGGATAGTCCAAAGCTGTACAGAAAATATATTTCCAACAGCAATATTCTGAAGCTAAATTCAGGTTCTCTTCACAGGTAAGAACTGTGAGAAAACCACCTGATTCTCTTGGGTTCTGTCTGTTCATTTTGGAGTGAGCCCAACAAAGCCCACATAATAACCTACAGCATGTTAACTTCTATTTGAAGTCTCGCAATGATTGTAAATTCCCAATCCATTGTTGTGGTTGAATTCTGAGTCAAGCATTTTTTGTGTTCTTGGAATTTTGTCAAAAATCTCATTTCTCATTCAAATTTTCATTTTATTGTCATTTAGAAGAGTTTGTCAATTTAGGTGTATTCCATCTTAGAAGTACAATTTTCATTTGTAAGTTACACAAGTAAAGGAGAGAAGGGAAATGGAACGGAGAATGAGAAAAAACTAGAGAGGAATCACAAATCACTATAATTTAATACATATATCTGAAAGTAAGTAAATATCTCTCTAGATTTGCTCATTTGAAGACTTGGTCATTAATTGAGACAATATTCCGAGAAAATAAAAATTTACTTCAATTTATTGTCCTGTGTCCTGCTCACCAACCCCCAATTCCCAGCCCCTTTCCCTCCACCTCTCTAGCTCATAGTCACCTTCAGGTTATAGCTGAATATCACCTCCCCATCACTGCCCTTTAACCTGGGTTAGGATAGCATGTCATATGTAACTTTCATAACCCTTGACATATTTTATTGTAATTACTTGTTTTCTGTCTCTCTTGCCCACCAACCAACATTCTAAGAGATTAGGAAACATGTCTATCTTGTGTACAGTTATATCAGCACTTTGTGTAGTGCCTAACACAAAGTAGGTATTCAGGGCCGGCCCGGTGGCGCACTGCTACAGTGCGCCGCTTGGGAGCGCGGCGGCGCT
>NW_007730176.1:32575-40952 GCF_000696425.1 Galeopterus variegatus
TTATTGTTTTAATTTATAAACTTGAAGATATTTGTACTTTGGAGTAATAGAGATACTTTAAGATGATCTGGTTTAAAACACTTAATGTTTAGCAACAGATTCTTTTTTTTTTTTTCCCCAAAACACAATCTTAAAAATGTTCTCTAATCTCTAAGTGAGCTAAAGAAGAGCTACTCTGGTTGAAGCATAGGTTAAGGGAACCAGAGCCTGTCTGTTCTGCCTCTCATTTCCAAGGAAATGCAACCACACACATCTTGCACAGCTCCATAGAACTTCGAAGCTCCATGGAATATAGTCTGAAAACCATGGAACTGGATTCATATCCACAATATATGAAAAGAACCTGGACGTCAACAAGAAAAAAACAAATTAACCAATGGAAAAAAAATATGCAAAGAATATAAAAAGTAAATTCACTGAAGAAGAAATATTAATGTTCAATAATGATGTGTAAAGATGATAAACTACTAATAAAGAAAATGTAGATTAAAACAAGAAAGAAAAAGATTTTGTCCATAATACTGTAAAAATACAAATATTGATATTATCAAGAAGGTGAGAAAGCACTGTTATGGAAGTGGAAATTGGACAGCAATTTCAATTTTAAATTGCAATTGCCCTTTGGCCCAGAAATATTACTTCTAAGAATGTATTCTACAGATACTTCAAACATGCACAAAGACAAACATCCTTGAACATACTTTTGTGTATTACTTTTAATAAAGAAAAATCAAAAAGGATCTCAATGACTACCAGTGGGGAAGATTTGAATAAATTATAACATTCATACTATTTAACATCATGAAGTGATTTTTTTAATGGTATTTAATTAGAAAAACAACAATGATAAAATTAATAGGTGGTACAACAGGATACTGAATTGGAAGTTTTAACAGATGCATCAAAATACAGTAAATATAGCACACCAAGTCAATTACCAACCTAATTTTCAGTAAAAAATAATCCAAAAATCAGTTACCAAACTCTTAAACATCTTCCCCTATTTGAGCATAAAAAAGCATCAGTTTATGGGAAATTAAGAGGATTTAAGGAATACTTCTTTGCCAAAAGCTGTTGATGTACTCTGAGTACCACCAAGGTGGAAGGGTTTGGGGACCTCCTTGTATATTTCAAGCTAGGAGAGAGGGATTCCAGTGAGAATACTCAGAAAATGAAATAAGCATCCCTTAAATTTGGGGGACATGGGATAATACAGTAAACTGTGACCGATCCCATCTGAGAAATCTAAAAGGAGAGGCAGCTGTCTACCTTCTTATGATGGTAGTTGAAGGAGGGGTGGCCTGTGCTCCCAGAGTTTATAGAGGCAAGAAGACCTGAGTGATTCCCATGGGCCAGATGTAGACCAGAGGGGAAAGACAGGCAGCCTGACGTCTTCTAGGGACCTGTCCGATTGGGCCAACTGAGAGGGTGGACAGGCCTCAGCAGAGAGAAGCCGAAGGAAGCAGTGTTTCTTAGGGACTGCATAATGGGAAGGCAGCCAGTTGGAAGTGAGTTCATCATTCTTGTCAAAGGAAATACAGGTGGGAAGTCCCGAGTGGTTGGAGGATATCCCGTGGAACCCATGCAAACATCCATAAGAAAAAGAGCCCCTTGTTCAAAGCTGCCAGATTCAGAAAGCACAAAACAATCATGAAGTAACTTTTCTACCCCATTACTGCTACTTCTCCCTGTTTCAACCCCAAAAGTGTCGAAGACCACAGAAGATGCCGGAAGACAGGCAGAAGGATACAATGGAGAACACAGAAAATGAAAACCTTGAACTCAACACGCCTTCCACAGGGGGAGGCTTCCCATCTACAGCAGGTCCTAGCTGAACAAGGCAGAGGCTTAAGGCTTAATTGAAAATCAAAGTTTTGTTTCTCCCATGGTCCTGGACATTCTAATTTCTATTTTGGCACTGTGTGTACAACTTAAAGTGACTTTAGGACTCTTTATTATTACCTAAGGATGACCAGAAAAGCTGTGAGACTCCCATAGCTTTCATCCAGGAGCAGAGGGAAAAGCAGCCCCCACTGAATAAACTTCAAAGGGCCAAGAGATAATAAACAATTGCTCTATGATGATAGCCCTGCATGCTCTGCATACTGATGATGCATTAACATTTGTCAAGTGCTAACTCTGCCAAGCACCATGCTGAACACTTTATTGCATTATATCAGTTAAACTGTAGATACTGTCCTGGAAAGAAGACACCAAGTGACTAAAGCAAATTGCAATAGAATCCCACTTAAGTGTTTATGTTTGAGTATGTGTATTTGAAAATGTTCAGGAAAAGGATGGGAAGGTATATTAGTCAAGGAGAAACAGAAATGGGATGGGTATATAGAGAGACAGATTGATATTAAAGAATTGGCTTACGTGACTGTGGAAGCTGGCGAGTTCAAAATCTGATGGGAGAGCCCAGCAGGCTGGAGACTCAGAAAAGAGTTGCAGTTCCGGCCCAAAAGCCATCTGTGGCAGAATTCCTTCTTGCTTGCGAGAGGTCAGTCTTTGTTCTATCAAGGACTTCAACTGATTGGATGAAGCCCACTCACATTATGGAGAGCAATCTACCTTATTCAAAGTTCATAAATTTAAATATTAATCTCATCCATAAAAATACCTTTATCAGCACCGCACTCTCCCGAGTGAGCCACGGGCCAGCCCCATAAAAACACCTTTATAGAAAACACCCAGAATCATGCTTGACCAAATATCTGGGCACTGTGGCCCAGCCAACTGGACACATAAAATTAACCATCACAGAAAGATACGCACCAAACTATTGATAGTTAGTGTGTACCTTTAGGGCAGGAAGTAAATTCTCTTCCTACACCATATATACTATTAACTGTTCGACCCAAGTGATGGGAGACGCGTTCTAGATCTGCTCCTGAATTATAGACAACCCCTCCGTTCTTCAGCTTCCCTCTCATCCCTTCTCTGCCATGTCTCTCTGCACAGGGCTAGGAGCTTCTGAGGCCAAGAGTAAATGCTTACCCTGAGTCCTTGCCCACAATATTGGACTGAGTTTCAGTCCCTGGGACTCCGAAATGCCCTGTGCAGGGGCTGAGAACCTGTGCAGGGCTCCTTCCCAAGTCCACACCCACGGGTTGCTGCCCCATCAGTGTGTGCACCCCCAACCCTAAGAGGTGACAAGGACAGGTGTTTGTGAATCTGAGGGATGGGAGTTGAGGATGTGCAGACTGGGTTTCCCCACATGTGCACCCAGGCCCCTTGCAGTGGGAAGAATAGTCGGCCCAGGGTGGGCCGGGGCCAGCTCTCTCCACCCAGGACTCTGCCGGGTTTTGACAGAGAACTCTGACACATCTGAGACTTCTTCATGGGAAGCCCATCTCCCAATTCACTAGGATGGTATACTTGCCAAGGTAAAAGGCTATGTGGGGAAAATATAACTAAAAACAAAATCTTCTCCCAACCCAGAAACTCTCTCCACAAAGGTAGTAGAGAAAGAAAACAGTTTAATTATCAAAGAAACTATTAAACCAGAATGTGATGCACATTACAGGCAATCCACTAGGAAACTATGAAGACAGAAGGAAATCTCACTCTTTTACACAGCCGAGCAGATACACACATGTTCTTAAGATAAATAAAAATTAGTTATCATGTAAAAAGACTTGACAGCACCATTTATGACACAGTTCATCCTAAATTCACCTGGTAATTGGAGCAACCATCTGTATTAGTTAATTAGTTTTATACAAAGGAAAAATAAATTTCTCTTATGTTCATGACAGAAGGTAATTTTGCAACTGGGGCTGGTGCCCACCAAAGTTAGACTCCTATCCTCCCACAGAAACTGGGAGATGGGGCCACCTCCCTTAATGTTTACATTTCAGAGAGACAGCTCCCAGGTCCTTGAGAAAGACATTCCTGGGTCACAACACTGGCAAGAGATTTATTTAGCTTCTAAAATCATTTACATACATTTTAAAGAGACAGAGAAAGAACTTACAATTTCAAGTTTTCTAAAGTAAATGCTCTAAGAAAAGGGAGGAGAGAGAAATCATTTCCCTTACTTTTAACAGGAAAAATTAGCCTCTTATTTTTAATTTTTATTTGTCCTTACAGATAGAACACATTTTACTTACTAGTTTGCTACATCAGCTTATAACCTGCAGATATTTAGACATACTTTGTGAGAAACTCTACTAGTGTTCTTGCCAGGACCTGAGAATGTGAGAAGCAAGTCTGCCAGTATATTGCCTTTTTTTTTTTTTTCTTTTTTCCCTAAAAACAATGATGCACTACTTTGGTAATTTCAGAAAATTTTTTTAAGTTTTAAAAAAGGAACTGATATTGGTTAGCTATTTATTTTGCAGATGAGGAAACTGAGGCTAGGAACTATCAAGCAACTCGCTCATGGTCACCCGGGAAGTTAGAGAGAGAACTGAATGCAGAACCAGCCCTGCTGATACCTCTCATGCTACTTCCCATTACTCAGATGGTCTCCTGTGATCACAGGCAGTCTTGACATGGCTCAATAAGTCTTGAAATGTCCTAACAGTTAAACAGTAACAAGGATCTGAAGAAAACTGAATGTAGAATTGAAATACATGAAACTTGGGAAAAAAAACATATTTTAGTACATAATTAATGTCTACAAAGTCAGTCTTAGTTGGTCGAAGCATGGCTTTGTAACATCAAAGTCAAGGGTTCAGTTCCCTGTGTTGACCAGCTGCCAAAAAAAAAAAAGCTAGTCTTCAATCAATATGTCAGAAGAGGTCACTTGGCACTTGCAGAGTAAAGATGTTTTTCAAACTCACATGCCCCTCCCCCTCCTCATGCCAGCTTCCAGATTCTTATAAATCCCTGGGGCCTCACATCCCCCAGCCACTCCTGGCTCTGACTTCCTCTTGCAGCAACTCTCTGTCTCCCTCACCCTGCCCCTCCTCTGCTCTCTGCACCACACCAGACTAAACAGGGAGCTCATCCTCACACTCAAAGGAGGTTTTGTGCATGCCAGACTTTACCAAAGGTCGCCTTTTTCCTTGGGATTCAGCTTCCCCTCTAATTTCTCCCTCCCTTGCTCACACACATACCTACACACACACACACATCTTGGCCCAAGACTCTCTTCCTACCTCCCTGAGTTTCCGTCTCTGGTCCCCTTCTCTCAAAACTCAATTCCTGGGCCGGCCCGGTGGCACACTGCTACAGTGCACCGCTTGAGAGCGTGGAGGCGCTCCCACCGAGGGTTCGGATCCCACGTACAGACCGGTTCCCGCTCACTGGCTGAGCGAGGTGCGGGCGCAACACCGAGGGTTGCGATCCCGTTGCTGGTCTCGGTCCGGTACGGGCGCGACACTGAGGGTTGCGATCCGTTGCCGGTCAAAAAAAAAAAAAAAAACTCAATTCCTTTTATTTTATTACGTAAAGCAAGTGAAGTTTCATCCACAACTCAGCTCCTGCCTTTGCATATCCCAGGCTCTGGAAGGCCCATCTGCTCTGGTACCCACACTCTAATACCATAAAAGAAAGGAGAGAAAAGACTTTGAGTAGCTGTTGAGTAGGCAAGCACTTCAGCCTTCACTTGCACAAATTGTCTCTAAGGAGAAGTGGGTGTGTAATCCAGCCTAATCATGGAGTTTTACAATGAATCTCGGGCCAGAATAGCCATCCATGAGAGACCTACACACTCCTTTGACTTATTAAGTTGCTCACTCAGTTTTAGCTGCCATATTTTTTTTAAATCATGATATTTTAGCTGATAGAAATTCAGAGATCATTTAACAAACCATTTTACAGATTTAGAAGGAGGGACTCAGAGAAATTATATGCTACATCCAAGATGACAGTAAACTGGCAGAGCCGGGACACTGACCACTGAGCCTCAGGCATTTCTCAGCCTCCCACCTGCCTCTACAATAGAGACTTCACATCTTCAGCTGGGTATAGAGCACTGGTTTAAGAGCACTGGAGTAACAAACTATGTTCTATATCTAGCTTTATGTGACACAGACTGTTGGTGGCCCTCAATATCCAGCTTTCCCTTTTCCATAGTAAAAAGACTTCCCAATTTTATTTAGAGCATGTGCTTAATTAAAACACTGCATTTCCCAAACTTCCTTGCAGTGAGGTATAGCCATGTGACAAAGTCCTGGCCACTTCAATTTAAGCCCAGGTGTGTGACTTGCAGGAAACCTCTTTACAAGCTGGTATTCACCCTTGGTCTTTTTCTCCCCCATTCTTGCCCTTCCTCACTCCTGGTGCCTGACTCCACTGTGAGAGCTGGAGCTCCAGCAGACATTATGGACCAACCACACAGACAAGGGAAGAAACCAGGCTCCTAACCATCGTGCACAATTGCCCACAAATAATTTTTTTTCCAAAAAGGCCTGACTCCACTGTGAGAGCTGGAGCTCCAGCAGACATTATGGACCAACCACACAGACAAGAGAAGAAACCAGGCTCCTAACCATCGTGCACAATTGCCCACAAATAATTTTTTTTTTTCCAAAAAATTTTCTCCCTTTCGGCTTCCACAATCTCCAGGTGCAAAGTTACTACCCTCCCAGACACAAAACTACTCGTGACTTTGCCACCATCTTCATCTCTCTTACATCTGTCATCAGACATCAAATCCTTCACCAAGTCCCTCTGGTTCTCATCACCGCACCCTTTGGCTCTTCCCTCCTGGCCCTTCTCTGCTGAGCAGCCATGTGATTGGTAGTGACAGCAGAAACCACAGCGATTTGCCAACCTCAGAAGGTGATGCTTTGCTCAAAGGCTGCATCCTTTGCCTTTGCCAGTCACTGTTCATGGGGTTCTCTGGAGCAGTACATCTCACAAGGCAGGAAAAAAATGGCAGGGCTAGAAAACTTCCACCAGTGGATGTACAGTCCTATCAAAGAGACAGTATGTCATCCATTCATTCACTCAGCCAAACTTAATTAAGTGTTTGTTGTATGCCAGGGCCTGAGGTGGTGCCAAAGATAGGAAGATGACTGAGACATGGCCCCTGCCCTCAAAGACCACCCCATTCCTGTGGAGAACATGGACATGTATGAATAGAAACCAGAAACGAGTAACTAGATGAAAATTTATTTTCAAGAAGAAAGTCCCAAAGCTAAGTTTCTATTTGCCATTAGAAGAACTATGCAAACACCACCCAGAATCTCTTAGGCCTAGCCTACACATTTTCAAGAGAGTCCCATAGAGCCCATGCAATATCCTACAGCACACTAACTTCTGCTGTAATCTCTCACTGGTTTCAAAATGCCCATCTATCGTTTTAGCTAAATGGGGTTTGGGTGATTGCATTCCTTCCAGCTCTAAATTTCTGTGTCTTATGAAATACATAACTAATGACAGTTATGGTTACCCAGACACACATACATGCGTGCTTAGAGGTGCTTGGAGTGACAGCAGTGCCTGGAGATGAGCGAGTTAATCCAGGAGGATTTAACAGAGGAACTACTGACATGGGCATTCCAGGAGGAACAAAAGTGCTTTCCTGTCAATAATACTTCCAAGCGGACAACAGCAAGAATCAAAATCCTAATTTGTACTTAATCCACATATACATTTCACTAGAAAATGAGACAATACTATTTAATAAAATGTTATGGCCTCCTTGCACATTTATTTCTAAAAATGAATTTTCTAAAAATGAATTTGAAATCTCTTATAAAGAAAGACATTTATACAATAGGAGGATTTTGAAGAGGATAAGAGAGCAAGAGACTTAGAAAAATAAATCAGGATGACTGAACTGATCAGAATAGCTATCTCCAAGCTTCCTGGTAGCTAAGGCAAAATGGAAGTCATCCTGGGTTACATGGTTCTCATTAACTAATAAAAAGAAGCATATCAGTTGATCAGGTTCTCAAGTTTTGGGGATAATGTATTGCATAGATGCTTATGAATGGGACATTGAACAACTTGAGAAGAATATATTCAAGAGCAGATTTACAAATACAATATACCTTAAATCAATGCTCAATATAACACTAAAGCATTGAATCAAACCATAATCTGTATAGAACTACCTTATATAATATTGCAATGAACTATAGAAACATGTTTTTAGAAGGAATGAAGGTCTTGTCCTAGAGATTCTTTTTGGAAAACTGAATGTCTTAAGCTCAACTGTCAGCCCAGCTGAGCTGTCACTTTGCACAGTTCCTCTGTGTGACCTAGAACTCTACAACAGGACAATGAGGGGTTCTCGGTGCATTCTAAGTCAACACTCGCTGACCACCTAACCAAGGTAAGACAAATTCAGTCTCACAAGGAATTCTCTGACAGAGACAGCCTTCACTCTTGGCTGACTTACCCCAAACTCCTAGCGCCCCAACTGAGCTCTACTGAAAGCCACAGCAGCACCAGCTAACCCTCCATCTCCCAAATG
>NW_007730176.1:41567-43389 GCF_000696425.1 Galeopterus variegatus
TTACAAATACAATATACCTTAAATCAATGCTCAATATAACACTAAAGCATTGAATCAAACCGTAATCTGTATAGAACTACCTTATATAATATTGCAATGAACTATAGAAACCTGTTTTTAGAAGGAATGAAGGTCTTGTCCTAGAGATTCTTTTTGGAAAACTGAATGTCTTAAGCTCAACTGTCAGCCCAGCTGAGCTGTCACTTTGCACAGTTCTTCTGTGTGACCTAGAACTCTACAACAGGACAATGAGGGGTTCTCGGTGCATTCTAAGTCAACACTGGCTGACCACCTAACCAAGGTAAGACAAATTCAGTCTCACAAGGAATTCTCTGACAGAGACAGCCTTCACTCTTGGCTGGCTCACCCCAAACTCCTCGTGCCCCAACTGAGCTCTACTGAAAGCCACAGCAGCACCAGCTAACCCTCCATCTCCCAAATGCACCAGGCTCATTTCCACAATGCCAGATGGCAGAGCAGGGCTGCTGGTGCTTCTTTGTTCTCTCTCCAAAAGTTCGAGAGTGGATTTCTCTAGTGCCCCGGACAGATGCTGGTTTGCCCCCTGGACATCTCAGGCTCAGTTTAACCCTGATCATCAGACAATCTGCCCAGGAGCTACCTAGCTTCTCATCTCTAAAAGGAACAGCAGTGGCCAGCACCCAATGCCATTCAAAGAGCAGGGACTTCAGAGAACAAAAGTGGACCTTCCAGAACAAGACAGGATTCTAACCACCACGTTCGAAAATTGGCTTCCCAAGAGTTTTCTGGAGAATCTAGAACCTGCTTCTCACCCTGAAATCTCCAGTTTCCCCTAGATCCAAGAAGCAGATGCAATAAGTCCCAGGGATCTTTAAACTTTTTCCCAAGTTGTTCTGAGCCTCAAAGATCCAAAGTGTAGCCAGCAGAGGACAGCAGGTGGAAGGCTGGGACACATTTCTGCTCCTTGCATGTGCCTCTTCCACTTGGATGGACCTACCTCTCTCTTGTTCATCTGTCAAGATCCTATTCATCCTTCAAAACCCAGGTCAGGCATTATTGCTTTCACAAAAATTTCCCTGATGAACCCCTCTCTCCATGAGAATAAATCACCCCCGGCTGTGTATTATTTCTTTACTTTGTGTAGGCTATCATTGCCAGTATCATCTCATGTGTTTATATGTTGCACGTGATTCTAAGCTCCATAAGGCAGAAATTTTTACTGCTCTTTGTAATCCTCAATCCTAGCAGAGGGCTTAACATTTTCTAGAGGCTTACATAGAGTTTGTTAAACTACCTGAACAGAGTTTTAAGCATAATTTAAAAATCCAAATGTTATAATAGGGATTGCCTGGCTCCCAGTATGTAGACATACTTCCAGTGCTGTCTACCATACTTCAAATTAGGTTAAGAGTTGTTGGCGTTAATCTTTTAGAATTCAAGCCCTGCACTGGTGATACATCAGGATAGGGAGAAATCGTATGATCAGTGAGGTTACACAACATGTTGAGGGAATATATTTTGAAATACTTTTCTCTATTCCCTGCTTTGCCCCATTCCCACCCCAGGCCCACTGAATTCTTCCACTTATATACTGAGAGCATCTTTTCTCCTCAGTTCATGGACATAGTCAAAAGTCTCTCACTAGGAACCAGAAGGAAAAGCTTTGGGCTCTTGACTGTTGGGGTGGGATGGGGAGGATGTATTCACCTAAGTCAAGGAGAAAGATTCATGACGCCATACTTGCGAGGTGGGTTTTCTGTTCTTAGAAATAGGAAAATGTTCCCTTCCCACCTGGAAAAGGGAGAAAAGAAGGGGAGGGGACCACGCCGGGGGTGTCTGAGAA
>NW_007730176.1:43488-54334 GCF_000696425.1 Galeopterus variegatus
CCGCCGAGGGTTCAGATCCCACATACAGACCAGTGGCTCACTGGCTGAGCGAGGTGCGGGCGCGGCACCGAGGGTTGCAATCCCGTTGCCGGTCACGAAAAAAGACAAAAAGGAAAAAAAAAAGTCTCTCACTAGGAACCAGAAGGAAAAGCTTTGGGCTCTTGACTGTTGGGGTGGGATGGGGAGGATGTATTCACCTAAGTCAGGGAGAAAGATTCATGACGCCAGACTTGTGAGGTGGGTTTTCTGTTCTTAGAAATAGGAAAATGTTTCCTTCCCACCTGGAAAAGGGAGAAAAGAAGGGGAGGGGACCACGCCGGGGGTGTCTGAGAAGAAAAGTGCTGAAGCCAGTAGCCTGAGCCCACACTCCCACTCTTATGTGCGAGGACCCAGCTGGTAGCAGCCAACCCATCACCTAGGCATCCTCTGGGTTGGGGGACTCTCATAAGGGCACCAGAATTTTTCCTACCCTCTTTTCCCTCCTGTCCTTGCACACAACCCTTATCCCATGACGGCCCAGGACATTAGTAAGCCCTTCTCAGAATAGAGAACAAAAGATATCCCCTTCAGGGGGAATAACAGGAAGGAAAAGCCCTCTAAGAGGCAGGGATCAGATGGAATCATTTTGAAATCAGCCACACACCAATATGGCAGTGGGAAATATCATCCCCACGGCAACAGCCTTGTAATTGGGCGATGTTCTGAAGTATGAAACCTTGCATATTAGACAGCAGGCAACTCTGGTGCTGGGTTCCATTGGTCCCTGCAGGACTCTAGTTAAATGATCTATGGCTTGAGGAGGGTGCGTTCTCTCTGTATCCAGGCAACTAGTTATCCCTGTGTTTCTGATCGTGAGGAGTCCTTCAGATCACACCACCCAGCTCCTGCTAATATCCCAAGTGCTAGCATTTTTAACACTGGGGGCTCCCTTCAAAAGTGTGCTTAAAGTTAAAACTCTAACCTAAAATATACATTTTCTTACTTGGTGACTGAGGCATAAAATGGACTCATGTGGGATAAGGAAGTGGCAGAGTAGAACAAAGAAACAATATCCACAACACAGAAATTAGTGTTTCCTGAGCTCTGGGAAACACATGTTTGAGAAAGTTAATTCCCTGGGAAGTACTTGCTTCTATGTTGCAGCTTTTTCTGTTCTACTCTACCACTTCCTTATCCCATGTGATTCTGTTTCGTGGCTCAGTCACTGAAAAGAAAATGTATATTTTAATTTTGAAGTGTGAATTCCGAAACATCTTTGAAGTGTGCATTGGTGCAACAAAGCCGAATCCCCGGGCCTGACAGATCAGCAGCAGAGGTGAGACGATAGAAAAGAAAGCTGAGAGCTCAAAAAGTTGATTCAGCAAGAAAATTTTGGATGACACTAGGTGGCGAGAAGGAAATAAGTGGCAAACTAACCTTCTGTTGCTCAGAATCAGGTAAAAATTAAGGCCACCAAAAAAACAATTCAGGCATCTGTAGATGGCAAGTCATACCAATTAACAAGAGAACAAAGAGTTCTTTTCACTAATTTTTCCAGAAGAAAAGCACTGCAGCGTTTGAGCCCAATTAAAAGAATTCTAATATTAATTGCTTCACCTGCAAAGAAGAATAAATCCAAAAGAAAGGTGTGTACAATAGCTTATATTGCTTTTAAATCAGAAATACAGTGTTTTAAGTGACCAGTCACATTTTTCAATGGCAAAGAGGGCAACGGTTGTTTTTCCAAGACAGTTATTCAATAACTCTTACACTAACTGCTTGCTGTTACAGAGAACATCTTTGAAGAGAGGGGATTGATGGTCATAGAGACACTGGACCTGCAGAAGTTCCAGCACAGAAATGCTCCTTCTGTTTAGTTGACAGTTTTGCCACAGTCAACAGCCATCTGGGATTTGAATGTCATTCACTATTTATGTTTTTTTACTTTATTTATCATTATTTCTTTTTTCTTTTCTAAAAAAAAAAAAAATCAACTTCTTGTATTCCAGGAGTTAAATTTTTATCTCAATAGGAAAGAGCCTTATGCTTACATGTTATCCTAACATTAACAGCATATAAGCTACCCAAGCAGTCTCCTCCTCAGGTCTAAAATAAAAACCTGTTCTCCCTGAGATAGTCATCATGCTTCAGTTTATTTATTGCAGTAGAGGAAAAAGAATGTTGACCTCTCAAGCCTTCACAGAATTTCTTAGGGATCTCAAGATTCCAAAACTTGATCTGATGATAAGAGAGAAAAAAAAAAATCTTATAATGTTGTATGTGGAAAGCCATCTTTATCTAAAAGGCCTGAATAGGACAGATTTACCAAAACAAAGCCATGAATGAAGAGGAAAAGTCTTAAAATAAACAGACAAAGAATCCCTGGGTAACAATAGGCCAGCTGTCCTGCAAAAAAGGCCTTCAGTCAATAGCACATCTTTGTGGACTTTTTCGGTAAACTAGTTCAATTATCTACTAAACCTCTCCTGAATCTTTTAGTAGCAACTTTTCACTCCTTTCTATTACTCAGTGAGACAAATAGCCTAAACTAGAAAAAAAAAAATTATATTAGCAACACTCACTAAAATCAAGAACATAGAACTTTTCCCTTAAAAATGAACTATAAATTTTTCAAATTATGACTTTCACCATTTATTATTTTTATTTATGAACAAAGTGTAGAGAATCTGAAGAATGCACACATAGGTACAAATGGCTCAGGAACCATACATAAAAATTCAGCAATTAAATCCTTTTAGTGTTTCATGTATTCGAGCTCACATAAGTCAATACATTTTGAAGTTACGGGTTTCTAGAGTAACAAGAATTATCCAATTCTGTCAGAGTGAATATTTCTCACTTTGAAAAATATATAAGCAAATCCAAATTGAGAGACATTTTATAAAATAATTGATTTGTACTCTTCAAAAACGTCAAGGTGATGACAAAGACAGACTGGGGACTGCTCCAGATTGAAGGAGACTAAAGAGACTTGTCAGTTGAATGCAATGCATCATCTGGGATTTTCTCTTGCTATAAAGGACATTATTGGAAAAATTAACAAAATCTGAACAAGGTAGATTAGGTAACAGTATTATATCAGTGCTAATGTTCTGGTTTTGATGATGGCACTGTGGTTATGTAAGAGAATGTCCTTGCTTTAGGAAATATACATTGAGGTATTTAAGGGTATAGCAGCATCATGTCTACAACTTACTCTTCAGAAAACAGTACGAAAAAATAAATAAATGTGTGTGTATACGTATTGTACACACACACAGATTGGGAGCAGTAAAGCCAATGTGGCATATATAAAAATCCAGAGAATCTAGGTGAAGAGTATACAGGAATTCTCTGTACTATGCTTGCAAGGTCTCTATAAATCTGAAATTATGTCAAGATAAAGGGCAAATAAAAAATTTTTAAGTAAAAATATACAAGATTAAACTTTTACTCCATATACTCCCACATGGCTTTTAGCAGTATTTAATCAAAAGGGACACATTAAAGGGCCAGGACTCCTGTTAGGGTGTTTTATCCTAAAAATATGTGCAATGGAACACTATTTCAAGAAGGAAATACTTAACAATAAGTTAAAACAACAATAACGACAACAAGCATGTTACCTTCACAGCCTGATATCTGGAAAGAGAAGATGGACAGGTTTCTTACATGTTAATAATAAATATATTTTTAAAGGTGAGGCTTACTTATTTCGGAAAAGGGGGAAAAATTAGTACCAAAAGAAAGAATTATCCCCCCAAAATATCAGTACCTTTTCAAAGAGCAAAATTTCTCCCTGCTCTCAACTATGCTAAACATAGAAGCCATTCTACTAGGAGCTGATAGCAAAGGAAGCAACAAGACGCCCTAAACTGCATCTAGGATTAGGTTCACTGGTTCATTTAATTTAACAAATCATTTTCTAGGAGTGTGTAAGTGTTCTTTAACCTTCTTTACGCCAATCAGTAGATTCCTCCCTCCAAAGGATGGGATTCACTCCTTCATTTATTTTAACTCCAAGCCACAGAATTGAGAAAAATGTCAGTGCAAATAACATATTAGGAACAAAGAAGTCAAGTAGTGGCCCTAGACGGTCTGCCAAATCCGCTTGCACAACCACGAAGAGCATGTGTCTCCTGTGTTAGGTGTTCCTATGTATTTAATATCAGTAATTGAGTTAGAAGCTTTCAATAACATGACTTTTTTTGTCCTTAGTTTTTACACTAATGTGTAGAAGAGTCAGTTGATCTCGTTGTCTTAGATAAAGCTCCCCAGAGTAAAAAAGGAGGAATTCATAATAAAATTAGTAATATGGCCACATTACCAATTATATTTTTTTAATTCCGATAAAATTTCAAACCAAAGTGCTTCATTTACCAACCTAAATATTTTATTAACATATACATTTACATTTAATTTTTGAGTTGGAAAACTCCTCAGTAGAAAAAAAGTTCACAGCTAATGCAAATGCTGCTTTATTTCAGCTTTACCTGAGTAGATCAAAAGCCATGTGAACCGTCTAAATGTCTGGACACAGCTTAAATTTTTAATATTCCCATCTAAAAGATACAAAACTATTCTTCTACTAATTTGGCTTCATTTTCCTTTCTCAAGGAGAACTCTACACCGTTCAGTTTGAAGTTTATTGCTTCAGCTCTTCGAGTTTAAATAAGCCCAAAAAGGTCAGAGCATTTTTTAGAAAGGAAGGTGTGTTCTTTCATCATCATGTGACTCAAATATGGCAAAAGTGGCCCAGATGGCACTTTAAAAACACTCTCCTACCAGTTGGTTTGGAAAGTTTTAACCTAAGAGAATGTAATCCATAACCTGAGACATATCCGTAACATGTTCTGAAATTATCTTGATTACATGTTCTATAGTAACATGTGACCATTTATTAAACTTGCAAAGTCCTAAACTTACAAAGTTTAAGAATTTGACATGATTATTGCTTATTTGGTTTTGCAACTCCATTCTAGACTTAAAAAAGGAATCTGTTAATGGATTACAAAATTAATTTTTTAAGTACAAATAACACTTAATCTGATCAAACAGAACTGGCAGTTATAAAGTGACTATATTTGTCTCCCACTGTCATTTGAATCAGTTTTCCCACCGCCTTGGATGAAGAGTGGGCAGGTTCTTTAGCTTCTGGATACTCTTATGTAACACAAGTTCCTCTGATGACTCTAGTCCCCCAGTCTTAGTTCATTAACAAGAGGTTTAATCTCTGATACTTAAATTCTCCAATTACATTTAAAGCTGAGTTCTCCTGCCTTCTGCAGCTAGGCCCGATTCAGGCTGAATATCTACGGTGGCAAAGATGAACGTGATTGATTGGCATTCTGATGTACTCTACCAGAAATATCACTCCCCTCCCCAAAACCCCCAACGCAACTCCAGCTGAGGCTTCAGACCTCTCAGGGTTGGAGGAAGGGAGAAAAGAGAAGGAGTAAGAGGAGCCATATGGAAACTGCCTTCTGAAAGACATATCTATAGCTGACTCGTTCTCTCATGGACTCTTCCATGGGCTCTTGGGCAACAGGGGATCTCTTAACTACAATTTCCATGTCCTGGAGAAAGTAACATCTTAGACTGGGAGCTCACAGCCTCCTGCTTCAGTCACTGCAATCTGGTTCAGTCACTGCAATCTGGCTGTACTCCTCCAGCAACCTCCTGCCAATGTCTCCTCAGCCCTCCAGGTGCACCTTTACGGCAGGGTCGTGGACAATCTCACACCACTTCTTTCTCTTTTGCAGCCCACACTGGGTCTTGAGAAACCCTCAGGCATTTGCTGCAGCACAAATCCTGAGCATGCAGTCTGTTCCCTACCCATTAACAAACATCCCCTCTTCTGTCGAAGTAAGCAACCAGTCTCAGCCCTGCTGAAGTATCTTCCTCTACGCATAATATGAGAGTAAGTAACCATTTCTCCTCCCCCTTTGGAATTATAGAATATTTCCCATATGCTATGGTCTGAGTGTTTCTGTCCCCCAAAATTCATATGTTGAAATCCTAACCCCCTAGGTGATGGTATTAAGAGGTGGGCCTTTGGGAGGTGATTAGGTCATACAGGCAGAGCCTTAAGGGATAGGATCAGTGCTCCTATGAAAGAGGCCCTGCAGAGACCCCTGGTCCTTCCATCATGTGAGGACACAGCAAGAAGGTGCCATCTATGAACCAGAAAGTGGGCCCTCACCAGACACTGAATCTGCCAGCATCCTGACCTTGGACTTCTCAGTCTTCAGAACTGTGAGAAATAAATTTCTGTTGCTAATAAGCCACCCAGTTTATGGTATTTTGTTATAGTGGTCTGAACAAAATAAGACACCAAACTTGCTCCAAAATTCTTTTTTTATTTCCAATTCTCTTAAGTCTCCCCCACAGCTCTGATAGGCTAGAGATGGGTGATCAGCTAAAGATTACAAAACCAATTCTCAGACAACCCCTTTACAGTCCCCACCTTGGTGGTCCAGAACTTGGGAGTAGTTGGCACCTATTGTCCTGTGACCTGAGCCAGAACCAGTCACATTTCTTAACATCCTGTTCTTAATACTTTTGCAATACCTGTTGAGATCATTAAAAACACATTGGAAGGTAGCAAAGCCAGAGGTGGGGAATGTGATAGTAGGCATTCAGTTCTGCTGTTTTAATACAGTATTTTTAGGTGCATTATTACACAAACAAGTAAATCTAAAAGGAGGGAAAAATACATATTACATTGCTCACCAATATTAATGTGCCTGAGAGTTCCCATCACAACACAAAAATCTCATCATACTGTTAAAAGTGGCACATCCAGGCATACAATGTCCATCCTCCATTATTTCAGTGGCCAAATGAATTCATATCCCTCCGTGGAACTCCATGGGACCATTTCAGAAGAATTAATAAGCCCTAAATGAAAATGTCCTTGTCACCAGAGATCTGGGGAATGAGCACAGACCTCTGAAAGCTACTTACTCTTTATGTTTTTTCTCACCTGTCTCCAATTTGTCTAGAAGCAGCTAAATATGGTCTATAAGTAACTGCAAATAAAGTTAGCCCTAAGATTAATTATAATAACACAGAACAATTTGGTTTTCTATAAAATAAGTTAATATAAAGCTATTTTCTCCTTTCCACAGATATCTTTGTATTTTCAATATCTAATTTCCTTCACTTCTATTTTAAACAAAAGAGAAAACATATAATGCGGTTGGAATCTATTCTACCCAAACTATTGCACAGAAATATTTACCCCTTAATTTCTCGCCATCACACAAAACAAATTATATGATTCTAATACTTACAGAACAAAATCAACCTTAGGAATAATTTGTTCCAAACTGCTTGTGTTAGTTTCCTGTGGCTGCTATAGCAAATTACCACAAGCTAGGTGTCTTAAAACAGGAATTTCTTCTCACGCTTCTGGGGGCTGTAAATCCAAAATTATTATCAGCAGCGAAAATCAAGGTTTTGGCAGGTCTGTGCTCCCTTTAGAGGCTCTAGGGGAGAATCCATTCCTTGCCTCTCCCAGCTTCTGGTGGCTGCTGGTATTCCTTGGCTTGTGGCTGCCTCATTCTAATCTCTACATCCATGGTCATCTTATCTTGTCCTCTTCTATGTGAAATCCCCTTCTGCCTTCCTCTTATAAGGACATTCAGAATTACATTTAGCATTATCCAGGATAAACTCCCTATCTCAAGATCTTTAACTTAATCACATCTGCAAAGACCCTTTTTTCATAGAAGGTAACATTTACAGCCTCCACAGTTAGGACTTGATGTCTTCCAGCCATTATTTAGCCTACTACAGTGCTCATTTTAGAAATGAGGAAACTGAGACTGAGAGAAGAAATGTTGCCCAAAAGTCATGCAACTAGTTATAAGTAAAGTCAACATAAGAATATAAATGTACTCATTCTCAGTTGAAAGCAAACCCCTTTAATGCAATGACTATGACTTTTTTAAGGTTTTGTAAAATTACAAGATTCAACTAAACACACATAACTGTCCTTCAAAACTGGCATCACATGTATCTAGTGTTTTTGCATGAACTCCTTTCCATATCAATTGTTAATCTTTCACTTTGTTTTTAGTCACTATGTAGTATGCCATTGTACCAGTTTAGCAAAGTATACATCACCATTCCCATATTATTGAAAATTTAGATGGTTTCCAGTTTGTTGTTTGTTTTGCCAGTGAATATCCCTGCACTGCAGTGAATATCCCTGTTCATCTTTTCATCTTTACATTTCATCTATACATTTCTGATTGATTTCTAATGATAAAATTTTAGAATTTCACAGTGACAGAGTATGCATATTTTTGAGGTTGTAAGGAAAATTGCCCTCCAGAAAGAACAAACACCAGAGGTGTTTATGAGTGTCCTTTGGTCAACACCTTACAACAGGAATTGGCATTCTTCTTAAACTTTACTTATCTGAAAAACTAAAAATGATATCTTGCTGTTCTTTTTATTTAAGATTGACTAATCTTTGGCCATTTGTATTTATTGTTTAATGTATTGACTACTTATTTTTTGCCTATTTTTCTATTGGGATTTATCTTTTTTTTATATTAATACACAAATGTTCTTGAATAAGTATATTAACCCCTAGTCATATAAACTGCAAGTGTGTGGAGGGTTTTTTAGTTTATTCATTTGGTTTTTAATATTTATTGCATTACATTTTCTTCTGACACAAGAAGTTTTAAATTATTCTCAGTCAGATGTATCATTCTTTCCCTAAGGTGCCCACAGTTCTACTTGGTGCCCATATTTCTTAAAAGAGAGTGGCATGATGTATCTTGAGAAACGGAAAGGAGGAGCTGGCTCTGCACAATCATAGTAATCTCACAGTCACAAGATACATCGTCAGGGAACGTTAAAGCTGGCAGTGTCAAAGGTGACTATAAGTATTATCAAGGTCAATCCTTTTCAATGTTTGGAAACATGGAATTCCAAAGAAATGCCACTGGCCCCCACCAGGAATAAGGGGTCCAGGGTCTGAGCAGGCAGCCCACAACCCTTCTCTTCAGCTTTCAACAGAACAGCTCAAATTTTATCTGTTTCATTATTGGACCTCCACAAAATGTTTATTTTCTCTTTTTGTGGTTAAAGGGAAAAAAATGCGATTTACCGTTACCAAAGTTTTAAGTATACAGTACAGTGTTGTTAAGCACAATGTGTTAAACACAGTGTTGTATGGCAGACTTCTAGAACTTTTCGTCTTGCATGACTGAAACTCTACACCCATTGGACAGCAATGCAGAGGAAATGGGAATTGCTGTTTAAAGATATAATGTTTCATTTTTAATAAAGGGTTCCTTTGGGAACCAAAAATTTGATCAAGAGCAATATATTTATTTACAAAAGACACTAGATGGTCTTCACTTTCTTATCACCCTCAACGCCTTAGCCTGTAGTAAGAACTCCATAAATGTTAGTTGAACTAATTAATTAAGTCACTTGCCCAAGAATACAACTGGCTAGTGGCCAAACTGAGACTGGAACCTCAGTCTCCAGGTTCTCAGGCCAATGTTATTACTACCATTGCCACACAGCTTACAGTTCTTATGACCCTAAATCTAATAAATACTTGCTGAATAATTGCTCTAATCTCCCACTCCATGGAAAAATAGATGCATGCTTCCAGGGAAATAAATTCAGTTCATGGCTGGCCATGGTTGGCTGCCCTGGCTTTCCCAAGACTAGCCTAGAGTTGAGATGGGATAAAGGGACCCTTTGGTGGCAGAACTTGGAGAGGAGGAGGTATGGTAACACTTGAGAGGACCCAATTTCTAGAAGTCTCTTTATAGAGATTCCTGTCTATCACAGGCTTTTGTTCCTTTAATACAAAATTGTGCATCACCAGAAGTCCCTTTTTCTAATGCAGATGCTCCTGGGTAAGCCAATTTGTTCAGTCATTAAAATCCAAAATAAGTCAGAACAGTGTTTTAGAAAATTGACTGTGCATAGCTCTTACCTTGGGCTCTTGTGACAAAGCAGCTTCTGATTCCATAGTTCTGGGGTGCAGCCTGAGTTTCTGCATTTCTAACAAGATCTCAGGTGCTGTGATGCTGCTGGGCTGAGGACCACACTTTGAGTGGTCTATATGAAATTGCAAGCAAGTTTACAGAAACAACCTAGAGGGAAGAGAACACGAGGCCTAAATATGGTGGCAATGAGACTTCAGCCTGAGCTCAAGACTCAGAGAAGCCAGGCTCTCGGGGGCTCCAATGACGAGAAGTTCTGAAAATCCTCTAGGAAGGGCCTGAATGTGGTCATGAGCCACAGAAAAGGCAAGGCACCAAAAACTATGTTTTGCTGGAAGCTTCATGGGTTCAAAAAATACATAGCTGGGTTCAGCCAAGGGAGTGGGTGAGTCTCATAATGAACCATCTATATGTCTAGCACCCACCTGGGCATCAACAAGAGCCTAGATTGTTTAATAAGATCCACTTAGCAGGCTCCCTTGACTCTCAAGTGAACACCTCACTGAGGTGACTAAGCTGTAAGCATGCACCAGGGCCGCAGCTAGCTCTGTGGCAGCAGCAACATTATCCGATTGGAGATGATCTTCATAAATGCTGTGGGACAGGAACGTTTGCTAAGTCGGTTTCAGTGAGACTTTCACAAAGCTCCTTAAGCAGTTTGCCTCGTAGTAGGCAATATTCAGTCTTCCTTCCTCTGTGGCATTATGCTGGGGCTTGGAGCTTCATTAGCCTCAGCTTAATTTTTACCAGATCCCTGATGAGCACACACAGAAGCAATTTTTTTAATTGGTGATTTTTTTTTATATTTTGTACTTTTCTTTCTTTTTCTTCTTTTTTTCTTGCTCTCTGTTTTTTTTTTTTTTTTTTTTTTTTTTTTTTTTAAA
>NW_007730176.1:54837-61958 GCF_000696425.1 Galeopterus variegatus
TTTTTTTTTTTTTTTTTTTTTTTTTTTTAATTTACACAAATACTATTACACAAGGGAAATGAGTCATTGGTAAAGTTTGAAGTTTTGTTCGTTAGGATGTTTTAAGGCATCATGATAAAGAATACTCTTCTCTTTTTAAACTTATACAAATTAGAAATATACACATTTTTTTAAATGATGGAGGATATCTTTGTGTAACAAAATTAAGAAAAACCTGCCCCCAAATATTGTTTCAAAAACTATTGTACATATAAAATTATTATTTATATTTTGCCACATAAAGTATAATTTCTGAAAATGATAGTTATATATTTTATGCTCACCTTGGAAACATCTTTTATTAAAAATAAAGCAGATTATTTTCATTATTATTTGACATTCACAAGCTTAAGAGAAACCAAAGCTAACTTCATTTTTAACTTTCTGAGTTTGTGGACACTGCTCTGCCATTTCAGAAACATCTTTTATTAAAAATAAAGCAGATTATTTTCATTATTATTTGACATTCACAAGCTTAACAGAAACCAAAGCTAACTTCATTTTTAACTTTCTGAGTTTGTGGACACTGCTCTGCCATTTCATAATCTTCCTCAAAGACCGAGTACTGAGTAACAGGAGTTTCAATTAGTTGGCTGTTGACCCTGCTCTTCATAGAAAAGCAGAATTTTTTGCTGGTGTTCAGTACATTCTGCAGGATTTTCTCTGGTTCTCGTCTACACTTCCTACATTGAGAAGTCCTCTTTTTTCTATTCTACCACTGAAAAGTTAATGTTATTTTAAAATGTCCCATGTCATAGTCTAGATTCTCCTGAGGAACATATTCCTTTCCATGGAATGGGCATTTTCGCAACTTAATATCTTACATTTGATTACCATTGGTGCATATTTAAGTGTTGTCTTGCTTATCTTGTTTATTACATATATGTATTAAAAACTAATAAAAGCAAAATAATACAAAAAATAAACATTTCATTTTGGCATCCTCTCTACTACAAAACCCTGCAGATGTTTGCCTGCCTATGATATATTTTGGAGGATGAAATTTGCAACTGTTATAATTAAGCAATACCATTAAGTCACCCGAGAGTAAATTAGAAGCTAAACTGGTGCTGTGTGCTCAGGAACCCAAGATTATGGGCTGAGATCTCTATGCGGTGTATGAAGTCAGCTCCCTTCAAATTGATTCTGAAATAAAAGGTGTTATTTCTGTTTCCCACCCCCAAAATACATAAGTGTATTAAACATGCCCCTAATATTGATTTGGCATGCCAGTTATAATCTTAAATTGTAAGGGGAAAATGTTTTTGTAAATAGAACTATTTTTATTTTGCTACCACTGTTTCAGCTGTAACGGGCAAAAGAAATGTGTAGGTCTAGATTATTTCCAGGAATTTGGCTGGGTTCCACTGACTCAGTAGTGGTTTAAAAAAAAAAAAGGAAGAAAAAGAAAAAGAAATCAAGAGAAAGAAAGGGGAAAAAAAGAGTCCTACTACATCTGTTGCAATTAGAATTGGATAAAGGTAATGTCACTTCTTGAAGGTTTCCCTGCAAAATACTATCTGGAGAAAGACAATCAAATCTCTCAGCCAAAAATACAGATTGTCAGTAATCTGAATAGGACATTGATACAATAGTTTTCACTAAAGGCAGCTTAAGCAACCTATAATCCAATACACTCAGATTATTAACAATTAAAAAACATATTAAATTACCTAACAAAATTAAAAGATATAATCTTGAACACAACACCATGCTAAGCTCCTCTTCTCCAAAGACAATTTAAATTGACCAGACGAAGACATAATGGTTATCTATCCCCTTGCTACTCAAAATAATTGCTACTGAAAATATGGCCTTAGTCTGGAAGCTTGTTGGAATTGCAGAATCTTAGACCCCACCTAAGGCCTGCCTAATCAGAATTTACATTTTAACAAGATCTCCAGGTGATTCATGTGCATATTTAAGTTTGAAAAGCACTGATCTAGACCCTTTGCTTCCTACCTCCTTTCAAGTACATAGGCTGGCCTGAATTCACATTGCCTTTTAGTCATCAACAGTAGTGTCTCTGTATTGCATCCTTTCTCCACTTCCCTACTTGTCAAACACTTCCTTGACTTTGACAATATGGTTGATCTCCCAAAGTCGCACTCCATTTTGGCAGCTTTCCAGAATTCTTCACAAACACCACTGTTCCAGAGGATAGAATATCCTGTCTTCTTTTCAGAAGAGCTGCTTTCACTGAGCTTCTTAGAGAAAGATTGACAAGATACTGATGGCATACATTTTCAATTTAGCCCTTAGACTGATCTTTTTGCACCTGAACTGTTAACGAATTGCTTTTCACCCCACACCTGACATATGTCTCCCCTGATCTCCCAATCTGCTGCAATGTGGCAGCCCAGGTTTATAAAGTTTTCTATTCTTTCTCCAGTTTTTCTTCTGCAGTTACTACTCTGCTTTCTTCTTCATTAGTGTGAGTTAAGTCCATTTTGATCTGATAGTCTTTACACAAAGGGAAACTCTCTGTAAAGTACCATTTGTCCTTTTATGTACATGGCCAATCAGGAATGTGTCTTCCCCAGAATGATTCCAAAGGGCTTTTTCCCTGGGCTTCTGGGGCTCCCACTTTTTCACTCTACTTTGTCTACAAAGATGGAACTGTGTTTCCCATTCTCTGTGATTTTGTTGGAAGGTTGCTGAGGATATCATCAATGTGTATATGAGGGCAGGTACCCTCTTATGATCTTTAAGGGAAAAAAAAAAACACAGGAGGTCCATTGCATTATGTTCACAATATAAGGGTGCTGAAGGTTAGCTGAAATGAACTTACAATAGACAGATTAACAGAAGAAAGGGCACATAAATTTATTGATGTGCACATGTGTATGGGAGCCATATGATGTGAGACTCACAGAAGAGCCAGAAAGCTGAAGCTTGAATAACACCGTCTTCACAGAAGCGAGGGAGATGGGGAAATGTAGGCAATTTTGAGGGGTAGTAAATGATTTTTAGGAGAGCTGAATAGGCCCAAAGAGCAAACAATAGTTCATAATGATTCTTTTTGGAAATTTAATGGGACCAGATAATGGACAATAGGTTGTGACAAAGTCTGTCTAGGTATGGTGACATTCCTCGGTCTGTCTTCCAGCAATGAGTTTAATTTTCCCTGGTTAATGAGATTTCAGGGCGAGGACTGAAGGCAATTGTGTTCCTTCTGGAGGAGCTTCAGATAAGGGAACTTCAGAGCAAGAGTTTTCTCCTGCACTTGGGAGGAGACGCCAGAAGGCCAAAAAGTCCTTGGTTCTGAGGCTGCTTCTAAGTCCTGTTAATTTCCTTTATTTCAACGTGCTCAGCATGCCAAATCACCACACTTTGGAGTATTGTTCTCTGAGCTCCAATAACAAAGGTACAAAAAGATTTAATTATAGCAACATCCAATCAAACACTGTGGAAACTAGTATATCAACCAAAAGGTCAAAGTCGGCTTTGTACTGGAGGCAGCCTCTATAGATTCTTCTCTTCCCCCAAAATATACTTGCTTGTTAGTTGCCCTCATGGTTATATTCAATACAAGATTTTGCTACATATGGTTTGCTTTTATTTCTACTTGGCAATTTAAGTATCGCTATGGCTTCCACAATCTCAAGATCATAAATCACCTGAGCAAATAATAAACCAATATGCTCAAATCCGGGGGAAATTTCTACAAAGCTGTTTTTGACTCTATTTTCACACAGAGTGAGGTGTTTCATGTCATGGGATAATAATCTGAGAAACCACATCTGGCCAAATCTAGTACTTGATTTCAATTGCATACTATTTTAATATGTCAGAATAAACCTTCCTCCATTCAATAAATATTGAGTGCCTGCTATATGCAAGGGACAAAAGAACAAAGGAACGACTCACAGCTAAATGATTTTCTCTTATTTCTTCAAGCCTTTTCTTTTCCATGCCATGATGAGGGCCTCCCATCTAATTGAAAGGTCTCTGTGGCTCTCCCCAGTCCTGGAACGTTCACATCAGCCCTGAGAACACTATCAATTCAGGAGAGGCCTTGAACATGACTTCTCAACTCCCCATGGAGGCACTCCCAACCATTCCAACCAAGAGAGAGTAGAGCTCTTGATGGCAAATCAAGCATAATTTAGTAAATATGTTTCTTAGTCATCTCATTTTAATTTTTGCCATCCCCCCACATGGGACATTTTTCATATGACTTCCAGTGATATGAACAATTTCCCAGCCTCTTGAAACTCCATGTGCTTAGCACGGTGGGACATAATCAGGTTTTCTGAGCAGCTCCACACTGTGCTGTCAGCACTCTGGGGCAGTGGAAGACAGCTCTAACATAAACTGGGGGAAAATATGTTTTCCCTTCCCTATTCCCAAGTCTGTAGTTGGCTCTCACCAAGTTTGCTTTGGATATAGTAGCCAGTCATAAAACCTTATCATCATATTGAGAATCACTGTCCTGAAGATGCATCCAAAGATGCTGGGAGATTTCTGATCCCAGACAAGGACTGCAAGAGACAAAGGAGTGGGTACTCCAGAGAGCAGGTCTCCGTGCTGAACGCTGCATTTGTATGTCATTGGCTGAGTAGACAGATGCACACAAGCAAATAAAATCTCATTTTGATGAAAGCCCTAGCAGTTTAAGTTACCTGCTCCAATTTGGACAATTTGTCCAATTGAGATGTTCTTTAACTTGGAAGCACTCTTCATTCCATTTTTCTAAATGTTCCCTGGTAAGTTCTTTCTTTTGCATATGGTAAGTTTTTTGTTTGTTTGTTTCCAGAGCTTTTCCTTGCAAGCTTGCCTGGAGCTTCACACAACCTCTTTTATAAAGAAGATACCATGAGAGAATATGCAAACAGAATTATTATAAAGTTTAGACAAACACTGCCTGCTTCTAAAACTAAAAACAAGTCAGATTCAGCCATAACCAGCTAGAAAAACAAACCTTATTAATAATAATAGGATGCTTCTGACACAGTCCCTACTTTATACTTTGTAAATTAGTCTGCCATTCTCATCAGTTGCCCCTCAGGGTTGGCGAGAAGAGCACTGGTGCCCCAGGTAATATTTTTTTGGCAACCCCTCCCCAAAACAACAAAGCCAGTCCCCCACTGCTCTCTCCTCTCCATTCCTCAGGCTGCCCCATCTCTCTAATTGGTATTCATCCAACGCTGAACAGTAGCTATCAGTACTTGATGATTAACAGCCTTGTGAGACCTTGTGCTAGCAGCAAGAGTTGGCTCTTATATCCACCATTTAAAAGGGACGCTTGAATGTGAGATTCTTGTTTCAAAGAGGTACAGATGGATGGCATTGTGTTTCCACCATCTGAATGGGTTGCTGGAGCAAGGGATGTGTGGTTCAGCAAAGTGGAAGGGGACACCCAAATCTCTCTACAGTGTCCTTCCCAACATTGCATTATGCTGGGGGACTTTTAAAGCTTGATCTGAGTGTACATCACTGAAACATTAATAAAAATCACTTGATTGTTTAGTGTTGAGATACCCATTTGTATTTCAAAGGGCCTTATGATCTTCATCCACTTTTCTTCCCACGTTCTGATTTCTGTGAAATCATGCCCCTTTTACTCCCACCAATCTCAAATTCAGAGTTCCTGACTCCCTACCTTACACCAGCTTCACTGAGTCACAGGACATTGGACGTTCACTTACACTTACAGACTTACTAGAGAGGAGCCTAGAGTTACATGCAGAAATCTACTTCTATTCTGAATGGCCCTGAAGGTCTCTAGTTATGAAGAATTTCACATGTCAAGATCATGATCCCACCATATGGGGCTCTTTGCTTTGCACTGGAGTTGGACACAGGATTTCAGAAACATGGTTTGGGTCTCATGGAACTACCAAGTATGTTTGAATTGCACCAGATTTTACAAGCCATGAAGCAAATTGTAAATACTTTTGGATACTGGTGCAAATTTTATAAACAATTCTGGCAGAGTTTTAATTCTCTAGGACTTCAGGGGTTTGTTATATTCAGTTTTTCATTATTTGTTCATTTCCATGTGGCCTTATTTCTGCAAACATGATTTCTTGAGAAATGGAATTAGGTCCAGATTTAGCAAATACAAAAGGATGATTTGTAACATTTCTCTCATAAACTTGTCCTTAGCAAAGGCAAAATAAACTCATTTCTACTTAGCGAAACATAATTATAAATTTATACATAAACACTGAAGGGAAAATTGATATTTTAAATTTCACCAGCCTTTACATTTGCTATCCTAACATCTTCAGGGTAACTACGTCAATCTTACACCCAGTGCCCCATAAGGCCAGTACACTTGACTAGAGGAAGTGGTGACTAAGTGGCCTCAGTGACAAGTACACTTCCATACGCCTGTTATGGGTCAAATATTGTACCAGGCATTTTTAATATATTATCTCATTTGGTCCTCAATACAACCTATCTCAGTCAGAACTTTTGTTTTTATGGCAGGGGACAGAAAGCAGTTTATGCATAAAGGAGTCTTACTGATTAATAACAGAAGAGTACAGGGGTAAAACTGGGGTCAGACTTGGCCTACCTGGGGACAACAAAGACTTTGGAATTTGGTTTTCCTATTTCAACTTCTGAGCTCTGTTGCTCAGAGCTATATGCCTATTGGCCCCAAATTACCATAGGCATTTCTGTGGGATTCAAATAGGTATAGAAGTTCTAGCCCAATGTAGTTCTAGGTTCAAGCCACTCCTGAAAAAAACAGAAAAGTCAAAAAAAAAAAAACAGAATTCAAACAAGGATCTCAAAATTGGAGGTGATAAATGAGTTCAGCACAGTAGCAGGATACAAAATCAACACACAAAAATCAGTAGCATTTCTATTCTCCAATAGTGAACATGCAGAAAGAGAAATCAAGAAAGCCTGCCCATTTACAATAGCCACCAAAAAAATAAAATACTTAGGAATTGAGCTAGCCAAGGATGTGAAAAATCTCTATAACGAGAACTACAAACCACTGCTGAGAGAAATTAGAGAGGATACAAGAAGATGGAAAGATATCCCATGCTCTTGGATTGGAAGAATCAACATAGTGAAAATATCCATACTACCCAAAGTGATATACAAATTTTTTCTCTAGTTTT